>NC_135442.1:24032491-24057491 GCF_051991255.1 Vanacampus margaritifer
TCTTTAGTCCGGTGATAAAATGACTTTGACAATGAAGGACTCTGTGACACAAGTGTCGGATGAGGAAGTTCAGTGGGCGGCGGAGGAGGTAAGCAAGCATTTGCATCTAAAATGTATTCAGAGGCAGCACCGGTGATTTTGGTCCCCAGAAAAAGTCACAAATTAGAGATTGAATGTATAACATCATAACGTCATAACAAATATTCCTCGTATTTTTACGTTCTTGGCTAATAAAGATGATTCTGATTCAAAAATAGTTTGCATTTCAAATCTCTGGACTCATTAATTGTGTCCTTTATTTGTAGTGGCAAACAACCTAGATTAAGAAGGATTTATCTTCAACGACCAAGGCAGTCGGGTGGATTGGCTTTGCCAAACTTTCTGAATTATTATTGGGCTGCTAACATCCGGGGTCTGCTTTATTGGCGGCATTTTCATTTGGAGTCTTCGCCTCCAGTATGGGTAGCTATGGAAGCTCATGCTGGCAGTGCTGGAACTTCTGTACCTACTCTGTTAGGTTCTCCCCTTCCAATCACATGTTCGGTTCCATTCGGCGGCCCGGTTGTAAAACAATCTTTAAAAATTTGGTCGCAATTCAGGAAGACTGCTTGGTCTCCTGGCTTTCTCACTCTTGATTCCTATTGCAGCTAATCATTTATTCGCTTCATCAGCTGGTTTTCGTGTCTGGCATGAGAGAGGTGTGAGAAGCTTTGCAGATTTGTACTCAAACAAGACTTTTTTTTAGTTTTCTGAGTTAAGAGAAAAATTTTGATGTACGCCAACAAATTTTTTTGGGGGGTTTCTGCAGGTTAGGCATTATATGCAAACTATGACATCACATTTTCCCCGTAAGTCTCCCTTGATGCTTTCTTATCTGTGGATCCTACTAGCAATGGTGTGTTGTCTAAACTTTTTAATTTAATATGCAAATTACATTGTCCATCTCTGGCTGCTATTAAAGCTGTCTGGAAGCAGGATTTGCAGTTCACACTTTCTGATGAGATGTGGGATTCCGTTCTGAATAATGTGCACTCATCCTCTATGTGCGCTCGCCATGTACTTGTACAATTTAAAGTTGTCCACCGAGTTAATTTTTCTAAGGCCAAATTGGCACGTATCTATCCTAATGTGGACCCCACATGTGACAGATGTCGGGTGAATCAGCTTGCCTAATCCATATGTTTTGGTTGTGTCCCTCGCTTGATACTTTTTGGAAATTCATCTTCCGCACTTTATCAGAGGTCCTACTCTGTGTTATTGAGCCGAATCCCCTGCCTGCTATCTTTGGAATTGCCCCAGACCTGGACCTGACGTGTATTTCACAAAAACTGCTCTAATTTTCGACCTTAATTGAGCTATTTTGTTGCGATGGAAGGGACCTGGTTCCCCCTACTCATGCGCACTGGATAAGGGATATAATGCTTTTTGACTTTCTTTGAGAAACCAACTACTATTGTCTTTGAGTAGAACATTTTCCCAAATTTACTTATTTATTTGCTTTTCTTTTTCTTTTGAAATGTTTGGATGTTATATTCTATGGCTATAGGTTATTTTTGGACTATGTTTTCGTGACACAAAAACAACATAGTCTACGTTCTACCTCTGCTTGCACAAATATGTATATATTTTGTATCCAAGTACATATGTGTTATTATATGTAGTTTTTTTGCCTTTCTCGTGTGTGTGTGTGTGTGTGTGTGTGTGTGTGTGTGTGTGTGTGTGTGTGTGTGTGTGTTTGCTGTCTGGGGATTGGGGATTTTGTTTGTGTTGGTCGAAAACTGTTAACTCTGACTGCCAACCGTTTTCAGAAAAGGGATGCTGTGGGTGCCAGCTGATTTAAGCATTTTGACTGATCTTTCAAGGTCCACAGAAAATGTTGTGTTTGGACCATGGAAACACATATACTACCAAATGAAAGATTGAACTCTCATCTTTCATCAGAAAAAAAAAAGTTTGTTTCGACCTTATTCCGTTTTTCAGTAATCAACAATAGAAAATGGTTAGTTTCACCCAAATGCTCTGTTTTGGACCAAAATACGGAGAAATCAAGCTTTTTGTGCACTCTAGTGAATTTGACACCTTTTTTTTCCATGAATGATGCCACAAACACCTAAACAGTGCTTTACTTATGTAAAACACTACCACCAACAATGAAAAAGTGTTTTTTGATAGCAAAATATGTTTATTTACATTCAACAGTGTAACAATTTGACAAAACAATTTGGCAAACTATTTACAAATGTGTGCAACTGTGGTACTATTTACTACAGTTTTTCTTTTTGTGTAACACTCCCCTGCGTGGAAGGGGACGCAGCAGGATTTGCACAACAGATTAGTTTCACTGCGATTGCCCCTTCGCGTGCAGACCCTACACTTTCTTGCCGGCCTTTTTTTCCGGGGAGTAGCAGGTATATACTGTTTGGCCATGTTGCCATCAAGTCTACTCTCAGGATCATGATACGGTGACCTGGTGTTACGTCTGGCTTCCTCATGCCCTTCAGTTCGTATACCGGGTGGTAAGAGATGTTCTGATCCATCTTATCCACTCCATTCATTGTGGCATCATAGTCCAGAACCAGTGTCTTCTCCGTGATCAGACTGTACCCACTCCTCCGATAAATATACATTAGACTCGGGGTACTCTTCATCGTCCGATTGAACGTCCGCATGAGCAGAAGTGCTCGGTTGTGCTCCGCGTTTTCCGGCGTTAGCATCGCTAGCCAGTGAGGCTTTACGACGTGATCATAGCCGCCGCATCAACGCTTCCAACTTCGGCGTCAACCTCGGGTCACCATCATCATCATCGTCGTCATCAATGTGCTCTTTAGCATTGGTCGATGCTTTTCGTCTTTGAAAAAAATGTTCAGGCGTGACCTGATTGCAACCGGTCGCCATTTTCGCTTCCTCAGCCATTCTCTCCTCAACACTCTAGCTCCGCCTCACGTCTTCTACTGACGCCTACCCGATCTTGTCCAAAAAGAGTCATCGCTGCCATCTAGTGCCCAAAAATAGTCATTATACTAACTCGATCTGCTTAATACTTTCAGCACAGCTGGCCAAGGCTTTCCTCCACCCCCCCCCCCAAAAATAACATAGTTAACGTCTTTTAACATTTTTGGCAGCTCTCATTTGGATTTTACTAAGCGTTATTAAACGTTTTTGGAAGTCAAAGAGTTAATAATACAAACCCAATTCCCAAAGAGTAGGGACACTATACAAATTGTGAATAAAAACCGAATGCAATTATGTGGAAGTGCCAAATTTTAATATTTTATTCAGAATAGAACATAGAGAAACAGGTCAAAAGTTTAAACTGAGAAAATGTATCATTTTAAGGGAAAACTATGTTAATGTTAAATTCCATGGTTTTAACAAAAAAGTTGGGACAAGGCCGTTTTCACCACTGTGAGGCATCCGCTCTTCTCCTTACAACAGTCTGCAAATGTCTGGGGATCGAGGAGACAAGTGTCTCAAGTTTAGAAATAGGAATGCTGTCCCATTCTTGTCTAACACGCGTCTCTCCAACTGTTCAACTGTCTTGGGCTTTCTTTGTTGCACTTTCCCCTTTATGATGCGCCAAATGTGCTCTATAAGTGAAAGAAGACGAAGACAAGTTTCCACTTTACCACACTCATTAGTGGTAACTGGTCTTCCAGCTGTTTTTTTTATTTTTATAAGTGCAATTGACTTTTACAGCTTCTTATTGCTACCTGTCCCAACTTTTTTGAGATTTGTTGGCACCATGAAATTTACAATCAACATATTTTTCCCTTAAAATTGTAAATTTTCTCAGTTTAAACTTTTGACCTGTCATCTATGTTCTATTCTGAACAAAATATTGAAAGGTGGCACTTCCACATAATTACATTCAGTTTTTTTTCACAATTTGTATAGTGTCCCAACTTTTGGGGAATTAGATTTGTACATGATTCTGTGCCATATTTGTCATTGTTGTTTTGAAAAAGTTCATAAAAGACATTTGAAAAAAATAAAGTTTGCACAAAACACAAACCCTGTCAATGTGATCCAACTAAGCATGGGCCGATATTACATTTTGATGGTATGATAACCGTGAGCCTGCGATTAGCTGGCAAGCAGTTCAGGGTGTACTGCCCAAAGCCAGCTGGGATAGGCTTCAGCACCCCCTCGACCCTTGTGAGGAATAAGCGGTTAAGAAAATGGATGGATGGATAACTGTGAGCAAAAATATTGCGGTGTTAAGGTATCACGGTATAAAATTGCAGCTCTAAAATGTCCTTTTTAAAAATATTTGGGTAAATAAAAATTGCCTTTTTTCATTCAACACATTCTATTTCATTTTTAAACAAAATATAGAATATTTGGTACTTTTAAGAAACGTAAAGTGTACCATGGTAAGTTTAAATAAATAAATTATGACATTCTTCTTGTTTGAGTTCTTCTTAGTAAGTCACAGTGTCCCATCACTGGTGAGAACCGACCCAAGGTTACTCATATTGTCCATGCTTGCACCCACACATGTACACTTATTTATTTATGTATTTATTTATTTTCAGGACAATAAGCATTTCCCCTTATCACCATCCCCCACTTCTCTCCTTACTTCCTCCTTTGTGCAAGATTGCGAGTGCACTCGCAGAAGAAGAAGAAAAAAGTTAATTGAAGGCAATTAACTTCAAATTGGCTCATTTAAGCAACTTACAAGAAGAGTTCATTACCAGTGGCAGACAGTATTAATGGTTATTCACTTTGTGACCATGTGAAAGGGTGAGAAAAAAAAGCAAACACACAGATTAAATTATTATGCCGATATACTTTTGTTGACAACATTTATGGTAAAACTTAGAGGTGCGCTCAAAAAATCAATACGGCAATATATCGTTGCGGGCCTCTTAACAATACATGTATCGCTACGCAGGCGTCAGAATCAATATTGCACATTAATTTGTAAATAGGCAGTTAACCACTGTTGCTTGCAGGGCTGTGCAGCAGCAGCTGTTGAAGTTAATTTTCTCAATTATGTGCATGTGCAAACTTGCTCGTGCACTTAATTGCACTTAATAGTTGATTGTTTAACATGTATTTTTTTATTTTATAAAAATGTCTTGTGTGGGCTGACATTCTGTGCTTGTGTGACGTATGATGGAAGTGACGTCAAAGTTGAGCAGCATTTGGCTAATTATACTGCCGCCTAGAAGCTTGACATGCATCTAAATGAGCTTAAAAACATACTTCTTTGGTTTATTGTGCGTTTATGTGGATGTGTTTTTTTAAACAAACGAGGCAGAGTGGACAAACTTATTTATTTTTTTACTTGGGGAGAGAGAAAATACATCCTACATGTGTACATAGTCTCAATTGAAAGCTGCCTGCGGCCCACAGTTACAAAACTAAATTACATATACATTACTTTGCAGCCCACTAGATGGCACTCATGGCTAAAGGTTGGGCCCCGGCCCAATGTTTAAGAATCACTGCTAACTCATTTACTCCCAGCCATTTTCACTGAAGCAAACCCCTTCGCTACCGTCTGTTTTACGGGATTTTGACTGATTTTGCAAGGCCCACAGAATATTGTCTTCTATTGCTATAAAAAAAACATGGAAAAGAAAGATTAGAGTCTCTTTTTTAATCAGGAAAAAAAGTATACAGGTAGTCCTTAACTTACGAACACAATGGGTTTCAGAGAGGTTGTTTGTAAGTCAAATTTGTTTGTAAATGAATCACATAAATTTTTGTTTCAAAATTAAATTTTATCAATTTAAAAAAATTTAATAAATAATAGTTAAACTATGTAACGAATATTGCCCGTCACCCTCAATTTTTCCATCATATGTGCCTTTTTTAAACATTTCCCCCTGAGGAATGTGTGTGTGTGCGTGTCTTCAGTTCAAAAGGACTCTTTGAGTTTTCCTCCAGCAGGGACTGGATTTCGTCTTATAACCCCCAGGAAACGCATATCACAGCTCCGACAGACCTGAAATCCTGTCTGATTAGCAGTCCCCAGACCATCTTTTATGGTCTGGTCTGGTCTATCCACAGGAATTAGCCATGTGTTTTTTGGAATCAATGCCCCTGGGAAGTTATATGGTACACCATTGCCCTCCAGCGGTCACTATCGGTTATCCTCAAGAATCCTGCCGCTCCTAATTAATCTGAAGTCTACATAATTCGGGACATACACGGACTCTATGCACTTGACTGACATCAAGAACTGCTGTTGTTTATCTTTGTACGCAACCTGTATGTCTATCTCAAATGAATGATGTGTGTAATTTCTGTAGCCACCTAGGTTTAGCTAATTTGTAAGCTTAGCGGAATAACTTTATGATCGCGGTAATGTTTGAAATGTGTTCAGAATGATAAATGAAGCATCTGGCTTGTCAATTCTGGTAAAAAATTATCAAATACTATCCCAAAACCTTGGTCTCAGTCGACCAAGTCTGCTTCAAGTCGCGCGGAAGGGGCGAGACTACGGCCCGGCCCCATGGGACTATGACCCAGCCCCCTGGTGACAGTTTTAAAAGCTAGCGCGCGAAGGAACTTCTTCCTCTTTTCCTGCAACTCTCTTCCCCTCTCCTTTGCCCTATGAACTGCTCAAGGACTCTCCCGTTCTTGCAACTCTTCCACCCTCTCTCCACCTCACTTCTGGCCCCATGAACTTTTCCTGATCATCACGAGAAACGTGGTCGCTGAGGGTGACCACGCGGCTTCTTCCTTTGAGCCACAACGCACGCATCAAGCAAGGACTCTCAAACATCCTGCGCATCCCCCAAGGCGTGCGTGTCTGTTCCAGCCGTGAGTCCGAGGCGCCCCGCAGCGCCCACACAAGGACCTGCCGCGACCTCCACGCCGCGCGTGCATCACCGACCAGCAGTCAGAGACTCCCGGGCAGCATTCCAGCTGGCCGCGGCGTCAGCCAAGGACTGGCCGCGGCGTCAGCCAAGGACTGGCCGCGGCGTCAGCCAAGGACTGGCCGCGGCGTCAGCCAAGGACTGGCCGCGGCGTCAGCCAAGGACTGGCCGCGGCGTCAGCCAAGGACTGGCCGCGGCGTCAGCCAAGGACTGGCCGCGGCGTCAGCCAAGGACTGGCCGCGGCGTCAGCCAAGGACTGGCCGCGGCGTCAGCCAAGGACTGGCCGCGGCGTCAGCCAAGGACTGGCCGCGGCGTCAGCCAAGGACTGGCCGCGGCGTCAGCCAAGGACTGGCCGCGGCGTCAGCCAAGGACTGGCCGCGGCGTCAGCCAAGGACTGGCCGCGGCGTCAGCCAAGGACTGGCCGCGGCGTCAGCCAAGGACTGGCCGCGGCGTCAGCCAAGGACTGGCCGCGGCGTCAGCCAAGGACTGGCCGCGGCGTCAGCCAAGGACTGGCCGCGGCGTCAGCCAAGGACTGGCCGCGGCGTCAGCCAAGGACTGGCCGCGGCGTCAGCCAAGGACTGGCCGCGGCGTCAGCCAAGGACTGGCCGCGGCGTCAGCCAAGGACTGGCCGCGGCGTCAGCCAAGGACTGGCCGCGGCGTCAGCCAAGGACTGGCCGCGGCGTCCACGTCGCGCGTGCACCTTACCACCAACCGGAGACCTGGTGCAGCATTCCAGCTGGACGTACGCCAGCCAAGGACCTGCCGCGGCCTCCACGCCACCAACCGGAGACCTGGTCCAGCATTCCAGCATTCAACCGTGGATCGACGCTCAAGTCTCTCTCTCTCTCTCTCTCTCTCTCTCTTTCTCCCGTGCGACTGAACCAGTCCGTAAATTGCGCCTGCATTGCAACCATATATTACTGGTGTAACGCTTTTATTCAAACATAAAAGAATTGACAGGTCAAACGTTTCCATCTTTATCCCGCATCTACCTTTTTCATTGACCTTTTTTTTTTTTAAATCTTAGCTAAGTTGCAAGTTTTCTTTTTATCTTTGATTCACATTTTTATTCAATTTCATTAATAGGTTAGGCTGTGACTAAATAAATGTGTTGTCCAGAAAGTCAATTTCTCCCGAATCATTTGTGTTTACTGAGTGGATAAGTAATTATTTTATGAAAGCAAAGAACTCCATGATTAACTAAAGTAGCCACCTTAGATTATGAATACTTGATAATAGGATTTGTATCGTTTATTTTGCTCCGACAAACAAGCAAAGTCAACGTGGAGCCCCAGAGGTTGCTGAGGAAATTACATCTCCCCTCAGTACCGTCTAAATTTCTCATAAGCCATTACGACAACCCAAATAATCACCACACTATATACCTTATATATGTTTTCTATACAATACATAAATTAAATTAAAAAAGCATACATTATATTACATCATCCATCATCCATTATCTGAACCACTTTTCCTTACAGTACATTAAATCCTTACACAATGCAATGCAATAAAAAACAAAATAAATATGCTTACTTTACATAGATGGTGGAGGAATTATTGACTTCACTTCATTTGAGGCTGCTGAAGTGGAAGGCATTACGTATTAGGTGTAACGATCTCAGGAAAGTATGTTTTCCGACTGTGCATGAAGTACAGATGACTGTCATTGACTCGTATGACTAGTCAAGATGGCGACCGCCAAGTCAGGTTCAATTGATTTTGAAGCTGAAGATTTATTGTACGTTTTGCTACTACGCCGATAAAAAAAGACTGAGGGCTGCTTTTCATGAATATCCTCCATATAATTGAAATATGCAAAAGGTGCGGTGCTGCTCGGCGGGGTTGTGGCAGAGAGGGGCACTACAGTACAATACTGTACCATAATGTATGATGGGGCACGCTCTTAAATAATAACTTGCACGCAAAATACAGCTTTTATAGACATCAGTCAGCCTTTGTTCATATCTGCGAATGTTCGTAACTCGGATGTTCGTAACTAGAGGACTACCTGTATTTCTATCTGTTTCTGTTTTGCAGCAATTAGCATTAGAATATAGCTAAGTTTCATCATTATTTACAAATCTGTTTAGAACTGTGGGGAAATCAGCGCGTTTGCAACATGGCCCTGTTTGAGTTCATATACTCTGCTGGCAGTTTTTGTCTTTACTACCAATGTTTCACCCGTTCTCTGCAGTTCAGAGGCTGCATCAAAGCTTTCTGTATGCTCTAGCAACATTGTTATTATTATTATTAATCTGACTGGGTTGTTCAACAGGATCTAAGATAGTGAAAAGATGCCTGAGGAATGGAGAAGTGTGCTGGTGCCCATTTTTAAGAACAAGGGAGACGTACAGAGTTGTGGCAACTACAGAGGAATAAAGCTAATGAGCCACATAATGAAGCTATGAGAAAGAGTTGTTGAAGCTAGACTGAGGGCAGCGGTGAACATTTGTGAGCAGCAGTATGGTTTCATGCCAAAAAAAAGAGTACCACAGATGCAGTATTTGCTTTGAGGATGTTGATAGAGAAGTACAGAGAAGGTCAGAAAAAGCTGCATTGTGTCTTTGTAGATCTGGAGCAAGCTTACGACAGGGTGCCTAGAGAGGAACTGTGGTTTTGTATGAGGAGGTCTGGAGTAGCAGAGAAGTATGTTCAAGTGGTGCAGGACATGTATGAGGACTGTAAGACAGTGGTTAGGTTTGACTGAGGAGTTCAAAGTGGAGGTGGGACTACATCTGGGATCAGCTCTGAGCCCCTTCTTGTTTGCTATGGTAATGGACAGGATGACAGATAAGGTTAGACAAGAATCTCCATGACTATGATGTTTGCAGATGACATTGTGATCTGTAGTGAGAGCAGGGAACAGGTGGAGGAGAAGCTAGAGGCATGGAGGTTTACCCTGGAAAAGAGGGGAATGAAGGTTAGCCTTAGCAAGACGGAATATCTGTGTGTGAATGGGAGGGACACAAGTGAAAGAGTGAGGTTACAGGGAGAAGAGACCAAGAAGACGGAGGAGTTTAAGTATTTAGGGTCAACAGTCCAGAGCAATGGAGAGTGTGGAAAAGAAGTGCTGAAGCGTGTGCAGGCAGGCTGGAACGGGTGGAGGAAAGTGTCTGGTGTGATAGAAGATTTCCAGCTAAAATGAAAGGAAAGGTTTATAAAACTTTGGTGAGACCAGTGATGATGTTTGGTCAGTAGACAGTGCTACTGAGAAAAAGACAGGTGACAGAGCTGGAGGTGGAGATGAAGATGCTGAGTTTCTCTTTGGGAGTTACCAGGATGGATAGAATCAGGAATGAGTACATCAGAAGGACAGCACATGTTAGAGGCTTTCGAGATAGTCAGAGAGGCCAGACTGAGATGGTTTGGATATGTCCAGAGGAGAGATAGTGAGTATATTGGCAGAAGGATACTGACTTTCCAAATGCCAAGCAGAAGGTCTAGAGGAAGACCAAAGAGGAGGTTTATGGATGTAGTTAAAGAAGACATGAAGGTAGCTGGTGTGACAGCAGAGGATAGGGTTAGATGGAGGCCACTGATTCGCTGTGGCGACCCATGAAAAGAAGCCGAAAAGAAAAATTATTATTATTATTATTGTTTTTGCTTTCAAGCCCTAGACTTGACCATGAGTTACACTTCTTTCTTTTCTCTCTTTAGGGCCGGATTAAAAGCCTGATGAACACCATGGCTGCCATGGCCAATAAAGAGGTAGGACAAAATTTGTGTTTTCCTTTAGAACTCTAAATAAAATAAATAAATAACCTGATGCATTGGGGAGAGCGGAGTAAGTAGTGCTTTCTCTTTTTTCTCTTTTCTTTTTTACAATTGTACTTTCTTTTTGTGGATTTTGGCAAAGGAAAAATAATTTCTGAAGATACATAACAATACATATAAGTGAGCAGAACAACCAGATTTAGCACTTGAGAGGGTAAGCCTGAGCCTACTTTTTTCTTCTCCCTATATATATATTTTTTTTATTTTATATATATATATATATATATTTATATATTTTTTTATTTTTTTTTGGGCCATCCAGCAGATTTTTATCTCCTTTCCAACCTGAAATATGGTATTCCCCTCTTTCACTGCTCTTTCCAACTCCTCAAGAGGATGCACGAAATATTCGGCCACCGAAAATGTTCGGCCAAAAATGGCTGTTTATGCCATTTTTGTTATTCAGCCAAAATAAAAATTAAAGCTGAAAGAATATGGCCGAAACAGAGCAGCTGTATTTATACACATATTAAACATTACATTTTTTCATTAGGGCAATAGGTGATCAATTAATCCCAAGGCAATCTCTGAACATAAGTGGCCACAAACGAGCCACGACGCGTAACATACACATTCACGTGTGCAGACACATGTTTTAGGATTGATTGATAAGTGCCCCAGCGACTGTCAAAATTAATGTACAAATTATGATTGATGTGTCTAATGAAATTCTGGGGATGGGGATCAATAAGCCATGAGTTCAACCCGTCAGCCCTTCTTTCGTATGTTGTTGATGTGTTCGGCGAAATCTGTTGTATATAATTGTCCGAAAGGGGGAGAAAAAGGGATCCTCCCTTCTCTTTTAGCATTGGCGCTAGGCTAGCGATGTTTTAGAAAACATATTTTGTATTTAAATATACAGTAAATGTAATTCTTAGTGTTGTGTGGTTTGTTCTAATTAACTGCAACTAAGGTGTCATTAAACAGCTTAAAAGATGCTTAAGACTAACAGAATAACGTACGGTACACGCTTGTTGCTAATGCTACGCAAGCAAAATGGTGCATACAGGGTACTTTCACAGCGTCGGATACTACGTTTTTTTTTAATGATTATACTATATTGGGCATTTGTCCCAATTGGCCGATTGTTTAAAGGGCAATAATCGGTTGATTATAATCGGCGGCCGATTAATCAGTCGGGCTCTACTCAGAAGTGTTTAATATTTACTGTAATGATGACGTTTATAATGACATCTGCATTAGCCTCTGTTATTATTAGAGTGTTCCGATTTACATAACAAATGCGGGTTGCTGCCGTGGGAACGGAGTGCATAATCCAAGGAACCCCTGCATTTATAACAATTTTGTGCACGTTAGAATCATATTGTTTTGAATATGGGTTTGTGACAAGCATATATCTTTCAGGGCCAACTGACAGCAAGTGCGGTGGGATTTATTGTGGGACAACAGTCTCAAGAGATCAAACTGATTGCCTCTGAGTATGCTGAGAAGGTGGGTAACTGTATCCTTCATCTTCCCAGAAAACACTAAATATTTGTATTTATGGTACTCATGTAGATATGGACAAATGCAAAATTAAAATATAGTTTTAATTTATATTCCGGTAACGATACAGTGTATATCAGATACACAGTTGTAATTTTCCTTAAAATTGTAATGAATAAATGACAAATTTATCTTGCATACCTAAAACACAGTTTATATAGAAAACACAATCTACCGTAATAGGAATACAAACTAGAGCTGCGAGCAACTATAAAGGGCCCTTGAAACCCTGGCCACGAAGTACTAGCGTATGGTAGCCTGGCAAATTTGAATTGGAATTTTTGAAAATGGCACAAACCTCTAACATATGGCACTTTTGCTGGACTGATATGTGTGCAAAGTTGAATGAGTTTTTACACATGTTTAACCCATTATAGCCGGGAGCGCATTACCGTGTTTCTCCCATTAGAGCCGAAAGCACTCTTGCGCTCTTCTACCTTTAAACCCGGGAAAGCGGACACATAATTGAGTTTTGTTTTGAAGAATTCTCGGTCTCTTAGCCACTAAAATAACAAGAAATATGTTTGTAGACAATGAGGATGTTGAAAATGTTCGACGGCTTTGTAACCGTATGGACGACGAATAATTACCACTCAATCCCCTGAGGTTATTACAACTGCGCTCCAGTGTTGAAGGTAATTATACCCGCAGATGCGACAGTTTTTTGTTGATTTCAAAAAATATATTATATTGAAGGTTTATAATAATAATCTTAGGTTTGTGTGAACGTCACAGGTGTAAGCTCTGAAATGTTTTTGGAATTATGTTTCTATCTGCTTCAGGAGCTGAACTATCAATTATTGAGTAGGCATTACAATATTGTTGAATTTCCAAGAAAACAGGTTTTCGGGGGTGATTCTAAAGGCATGTTTTGTCAAGTGCTTTATACCTTAATGGGTCAAACAGTCATCTGCGGCCCTTTCTCAAAGTTTCTTATTTATCCCCTGAAATGGGATTTTACCCTTACCAGGTTTTCACCAATTTTGGTAAATTATGGGCCTGTGAAGCCCTTTGAGGCTCTTCTTTATTAATAAGGGCTATACAAATAAAATTAACTTGATTTAAATTTGCACATACATTTGGTGTGGGTTAAAGTCCTACTTAGGTTTTATTGGTAGCAGACACAATCGCATGGGAATTAATCCCTGACTTCACATTATTTTCTGATGTGCATATACATGACTTATCTGTGCATGGTGTTGCGATAATTAGGCCCGAGTAGCGTAAGCTGCGAGGTCCCTATTGTTTTTGTCCTGACTATTAATTACTATGGCCCGAGCAGTGACCGCTGCGAGGTCCCCATTGTTTTTGTCCGTAATATTATTATTACCATTATTATTATTAGGGCCCAAGCAGCGACCACTGCAAATCCCTATTGTTTTTCGTTTGTATTATTAATAGGGCCCGAGCAGCGACCGCTGCAAGGTCCCTATTGTTTTTCGTTTGAATTATTAGGGCCCGAGCAGCAACCGCTGCAAGGTCCCCCCTGTACATGCTCCAAAAAATCCCAAACTTCTCATGGATGTTATTTAGTCAGTTAGACATTTTTTTTTACATTTTCATCTACTGCACCAAGCCCGTGAAAGGGATCCAAAAATTGTGGCTTTTCGGGAAAAGGGCGTGGCTATGACGGTGCTGCAAAGTCTGATGATTCACCGTGACAATAAAAGCTGCTTTAACTTAACCCAGATGATCATATCTTCTCCAAATTTCACACATTTGATTTGAGTCCAGTCCTGAAAACATCTCCGAACTTATATTTCATCATAGTCATAACGCCCTCTACTGGCCAAATGAAATACATGTTTTTTTTTTTCTTCGATGTTGTTCTCCAACCAGGTTAACCAGATCTACCTCATATTTGCTCAGAAGACTGTTTTGGCCTTCATGATGTTACAACACTTTTCGTGAATCACAGTGGGCGGGGCTACACGCTGTTCGCCAAGAAAACAACCCAGATTTTTAGGGCCTAAACATGCACAGAAACTCGTGAAACTTGGCACACCCAACTGGCCTGGCAAAATAAGCAATATTTTATCGTGTATTGTACGATTTTTACAAAAATGACTCACTAGCGCCCCTTACTAATTTTTAACAAAGCAGCCCCGGCCGGTTATATGTTTAAGCAAGATCTACAACATTTTTTTTAAACTTGATTTTATTTGGTTTTAACAATTATTATTAACAACATATATTTCCTTTTGTTTACATGTACAGTCATGCATAGTTTTCATATCTTTATACAATGACCAAATAATGAAAAATGGAAAATATTGGCAGTTCCATTACAACCAATACGAACCGAATCATTCAATCAAGTCATTATGTTTAGCAGTTGTCTTATACTGTCTCATATTACCTTCCTGTGATAAACCCCGTCTGATCAGGGTGTAGGATTTGGGTTATTGTCCTATTGACACATCTGGCAAGTATTGCTGTTAGTATACGGATATCGCCATTCAATAACGATATTGGCCTGTAAGATTGGCATTTAGTGGGGTCTTTACCTTCCTTGTGAATTACTATGATGGTTGTCTCATTCCAAGATGGCGCCATAGTCTTAGACTCTTGGGCATATCTGTATGCTCTCAGTAGCAGAGGTGCTAATTGATCTTTAAAGGTTTTATAGAATTCATTGATAATTCCATCCGTGCCCGGACTCTTGGTGTTTCTAAGTGCGGAAATCACCTGCTTAATTTTGGATTCCTCAATTAGTTTATCTAATTCCTCCGCCATTGATTTTGTTAGTTTATTTAATTTTACATGTCTTAGGTAATCTGAAATGTCTTCATCATTGTTGCTTGTATCTGTGTTATTGTATAGTGATTCATCGAATTCTGCAAAAGCCCCTGCTATTTCATTTGGTTTTGTAGCTATGTTGGTTTGAGAATTTATCTTGTACAACATTCGTAGATCGTTGCTTTCTCAGCCTAAATGCTAATAATTTGCTTGCCTTATTTCCATCTTCATTGTATTTTTGTTTTGTGAATCTTAGACTCCCTTCAATCTTGTCAGATAGGAGGCTATTAAGTTGCCTATGGGCTGCACTTAGGTAGTTTGTGACATTGATGTTCGTGGAGTGTTTATGTTCATGCTCTAACCTTTTTATTTTGTCTTCTAATTCTCTTTGTGTTGCCCCCCTCGCTTTTTTCTTTGCCGATGCGACCAAAATAATTCGGCCTCTCAAATACGCTCAATCCCATAACATCAGAGGGTTGGTCTCTGGTGTATCATTAAAGTCCAAATATATCTTCAACTCTTTTAAAATGAAATAAAGTCTTTATCGTTAAGAAGAGCTGCATTTAGCCTCCATTGTTTAGTTGTTGTTCTATGCCCTATATCCCATTGTAATAAGAGAGGTGAGTGATCCGAAATGGCAATAGGCATTATCTCTATGCCTGTTACCCTATATAACTCTTCCTGCAGGATGAAAAAAATATTTATTCTGGAGAAGGATGAGTGCCTATTCGAGTAAAAAGTAAAGTCCCCTTTTCTTGTATTCTTATTTCTCCATACATCTATAAAGCCTGCTTCTGTGGTTTGGCTTTTAAGCATCTTACCCATTTTGGATTGGGGGGTTTTGGAAGACGGATGTTTCCATTAACTGGGACATAACACAATTAAAGTCCCTACCCATCAGAAGCAGTCCGGTGCTATGCTTCAATACAACACCAAACAATGTCTTAATGAAACCTGGCTCATCTTCGTTTGGCGCGATTGCATTTACTAGAGACACATCTACGCCATCTATCACTCCATCGACTAATATATATCTCCCCTCTGTATCCTTATGTAGTGAAGTTTTCATGAAATTAATTTGCCTGTGAATAAGTATGGCAACACCTTTCTTTCTCCCCGAATGATGGGAAGAATATACTTTATCCGCCCATGTTTTTAACTTCTGGTGTTCTTCCTTTTAATTGGGCTGTGAAGACTCCTCACATTGTAGCTTATGATCTTTAGTGTATCCATTGGTCAAAAAATGTAATCATAATTTTGATTCATCATTGCAGAAGTGATGGGAAGCACAGCCAAACCCATTGCCCCCTCATGTAGGTGGTGAAATCTATACTTCGGTAACACAACCATACAGAGTTGAAAACAAAAAATAGCTGTACTAAAGGTGTTTACATATACAAAAAACAGTCGCTGTACATGAGAAAAGGAAATTGTTTCATTATCAATTCTAAATCGGAACACCCAAAGAACAGGGGTCACAAAACTTTTTAAAAAAACTACAAAAAAACAACAATAGCGCAAAACCGCATTTGACAATGGTTAAGTGACATTAATTGCACTTGGGTTTGTGTCCCTAGCTGCCAACTGGGCAGCAAAAGTGTGCAGCCTTGAACGTATTTGACTGTGCAGTGGGCACACTCAGACATAGAACGAAAAAACAATCATTCAGGTAGGCTCCTGCATAATCCACCCATTACAGCCATCAATAATTATGTATGCATTAGGTCCTCTGTGGAATAAAATTTACTACAAACTACAATGTATTAGTGACAAAATCCTCCTCTGTCCAGTCACATTAGCAGTAGTTTAAAACAATGATTAATTTGGAAACAACTTTAAAACTTACCTGTGAATGATGTTTTCATTGAATATACAGTCCTGCTCACTGTTTACTGGCACCCCATTCATTTGTTGCATGATCTCTACAATATCTTCAGAAATAAATGGAAATATACCAAATTTATATCATCAGGACCTTTTAATTAGATGTCCAAAGTATTTCCACCAAGGAAATTGTTTTTCAACTTGCATAATGTAATTCCAAAGAAGAAATAGAAAACACAACACAAAAAGCAATAATGGTACCCCTCTCATATATTTGGTTGCACACACTTTGGCAGTGATGACGCTTCTTATAGCCACCACTAAGCTTCTTGCACTTCTCCGCTGGTATTTCCCCCTACTCTTCCATTGCAAATTGTTCAAGCTCTTGAATGTTTGCAGGTTTCTATTCCCAATGGGACATTTCAGCTTATATAAAAAATGTTCAGTCGGATTGAAATCAGGAGTCATTGTTGGCCATTTTAAAATAGCATTTTTTCCTTTTTAACCATTCCTGTGTGCTTTTAGATGTATGTGCTTTGGGTCTTTGTCTTGCTGGAGGACCCATGACCTTTGACTCAAACCAAGTTAACACTTGGTAGGACAATGTCTCCCTAGAAGGTCTTGATAATTCTCTGATTTCATGATTCTGTTATATGATCAAAGCCTCCAGTACCAGATGCAGCAAAGCAGCCCCCCAGAATGATTGGTCCTCGACCATGCTTAACTGTAAAGGAGGGTGTTCTTTTCCTTGGGAGCTTCATTGCGCTGTCTGTAATGAAACTGTTGCAGTGCATTGACGAAAAGCTCTATTTTTGTTTCATCAGTCCACAGAACATTTTCCCAAAATAATTGTGGTTTGTCCAGGTACTCCTTGGCAAAGGTTAGCCATTCTTTTTTATGTCTGTCTCAGAAATGGTCTTCGCCCATGAACCCCTATTTTTGGTTCAGTGTGTGGCATATAGTACTTCTTGAAACCATTATTCCAGACTGTTCCAGGTTGGCTTTCAGGTCTTTGGATGTTTAACGTGGTGTTTTTTCCACCATTCGCACCAACCGTCAAAAGACTTCTGTCATAAATTTCTCTCGTCCCCCCATGTACATGGAGGTTCTTGACAGTTCCATGCTCGTCAAACTTCTTAATAAAATTACGCACTGCTGAAACAGGTCTACCAAAATCTTTATAAATGGCTCTATACACTACCAAAATCTTTAGAAATGGCTCTATACACTTTGGCGGTCTTGTTTTTGCGAATTATAGCACTTCTGATGTCCACAGACACGTTTTGATAATTGTTACAAAGAAAAAGGAGATGACAGGTGGCTTTTTAAAACATCAAAGTCATCAGTCATTGGTTAATTCATGTCAATTGGGCACAGACAAATTATGACAATTAATGGACAGGATGACAGACAAGGTTAGACAGGAATATCCATGGACTATGACGTTTGCTGATGACATTGTGATCTGTAGTGAGAGCAGGGAACAGGTGGGGAATGAAGGTTAGCCGTAGCAAGACAGAATATCTTTGTGTGAATGGGAGGGACCTAAGTGGAAGAGTGAGGTTACAGGAAGAAGAGATCAAGAAGGTGGAGGAGTTTAAGTATTTAGGGTCAACAGTCCAGAGCAATGGATAGTGTGGAAAAGAAGTGAAGAAGTGTGTGCAGGCAGGCTGGAACGGATGGAGAAAAGTGTCAGGTGTGATGTGTGATAGAAGAGGTTCAGCTCAAATGAAAGGAAAGGTTTATAAAATGTTGGTGAGACCAGCAATGTTGTTTTGTTTGGAGGCAGTGCCACTAAAGAAAATACAGGAGGCAGAGCTGGAGGTGGCAGAGATTCAGCTGCTTAGATTCTCTTTGGGAGTGACCAGGATGGATAGAAGCAGGAATGAGTAAATTAGAGGGACAGCACATGTTAGAGGCCTTGTAGATAAAGTCATAGAGGCGAGATCGTTTGGACATGTCCAGAGGAGAGATAGTGAGTATATTGGCAAAAGGATGCTGAGTTTCCAAATGCCAAGCAGGACGTCTAGAGTAAGACCAAATAGGAGGTTTAGGGATGTAGTTAAAGAGGACATGAAGGTAATTGGTGTGAGAGCAGAGGATGCAGAGGACAGGGTTAGATGGAGGCAACTGATTCGCTGTGGCGACCCTTGAAGGGAAAAGCCAAAAGGAAAAGAAGAAGGGCACAGACAATTTAGAATATGGAATTCTCATTTGTGATTTACCAAAGGTGAGTCACAATGTGTTTCCAATACCAGTGACAGAGGAAGTTTTAAGTTTTCTATTTTTTACGCCCATTGTTTGTTTTAAATTGTTTTGTAATCATTTGGTCTTTCAGATATAACGCAAGTTTTCTATAAAAAAAAATGTTTTAGTTAACTCATTATTTTCTGAAAATATTCCACATTATGTACTTTACCTTCATGGGTGCCAATAATGATGAGCAGGACTGTAGTAGGCTATGCTCACACTGGAGAGACATTTATTTCTGCCTTGCTCACATTTCCGATCATCGCGCAGGAGATGGAGTGAACTGTCAATCAACTGGACTGGCATTGGCACCTTACGTGTTTGAAATAAAGTCCTCTGCATGACCCGCCCTACTGATTCTCTGATTGGCGCATCAGTCCTCATACCATTAATTAACCAATAGGGCAGTGAATAATAGGCCAGCCAGTTAGAGACAGCGGAGGTTGTGTTTTGACTGAATGGTGCATATCAAGGAATTGAGAAATTTAGGATTTAGAAGTCGGTAGACCGACGCAAAACTGACCAAAAAAAGAAGTGGACATACGCTGTATACCCATGTATACAATGGGGAGCGATTTGTCTAAAAAATATTCACATAAATAAATTCATGATTTTCACATGTTTTTGAGATTCACAAATACATCCGAGATTTTCACGTGTTTTTCAGATCCACAAACATTTTCGCGCTTACGTGTTTTCAGATCCACAAATATATCCGCAATTTTCACTTCTTTTTAATTGTGTGTGTGCATTTTCCATGACTTTTGCTTGGGATTTGTCAAAGTGCGTTTGTGGATCGTCGTGCATGCGCATTTATTTTTTAAACAAACATTACGCCGTTTTGAGATTGAGTCACACAAGTCCTCAGATATTCATGTGTCTAAGGCCCATTCCTCTGCCGTCCACAGTGTTTGTTGCTGTCTGCATTGAACTAGAACAACCCGTTTCTCGTTTAAAATTGGAACTTGAAAAACTGAAATCGAGTCTTTATCTGACCTGCCGTTATGTCTTTATTTTACATAAGTTGAGAAACAAAATGCGACCTTAGTTTGTTTCCCTTGAGCTAGTTTTGCCTTCACTTGAAAGTCTCTTCTACTATTAAATTTTCTTCTTAGCACTGATGCCCGTGCAAGCCGTTGAATCCTCAGGGCTTTCTTTCTTTCTTACTCCTCCCATCTTGCGAACAGACTACTGTATTAACTGTACGTATACGTACAGATTAAACATATACAGATCATAGGTTTTAGAATAGATAGGGTGGGGGTGGGGGTTTGTGGCGGCGGGGGTCACTATTTTTTAACACATTGTTTTATGGAAAACACTACTTTACTTTTATATTTTTATGCAGGATTGTGAGTGATCAGCGGTAACAATGAATACACAGAGACTAATATACTGTGCTAGAACAAATGTGCCTTTTATTCCCTGCAAACAGCAATCAACACACTTCAACGCTAAGCAGCATAATATCATCATCAGCGCTTACCTTGACACTAGACCGGAGAGCCGACGGTCCGGATAGAACGAGCTGCAAAACGGCTGGGCAATCGTACGTATCCCACAGCTGACTCTACCCACACTGTGTGCCACTCAGTCTTTTATTCGTTAACAAAAAGTTGTGAGCGTGAGAAACCGGGCTGGCCAAGCCCTCTCCCAGGCACCCTCGAAAACATGTTTCCGAAGCAGGGAGGACTGTAGTACAAACAAGGCATTCACTCCCAGGCACCCTCGAAAACATGTTTCCGAAACAGGGAGGACTAAAGTATAAACAAGGCATTCACTCCCAGGCACCCTCGAAAACATGTTTCCGAAACAGGGAGGACTAAAGTATAAACAAGGAAGAGTTCCCAGGTTGATTCCGCCCTTTATTCACAAATTGTTGGGCACCTGGATTCGTACAACAGTTCAGGACAACAACATATCCTTATATAAGATGTTACATGAGGACATATCAAACCATGGTTATTTTCCCTTCACAAGTGGACATTATGAGCTGCTTTGAAGACCCGTCTTCTTTTATCGCTCAGTTACTCAGACCCCAATATTAAATTTGGCAGAGACATCTTTTGTTGAATTACAGTAATAATTCTTAAATAAAATAAAAAAACATAAGTTCCCTCCTGTAAACATCATTAAGGATGTAATTTATGCATGTATTCAAGTCAAGTTGTAAAATGTTTGAAGTTCTCTTGTTTAAGTACATCATATATCATGCTGTTATCTAATATATGATATCTTGAAACAGTGTGATGTTTGTCTCAAAATTATAGCGCGTGCGCGACAATCCACAAACGCACTTTCGACAACTCGCAAGCAAAAGTCATGGAAAATGCACACACAAAATTTAAAAAGACCTGAAAATCGCAGAAATGTTTGTGGATCTCAAAACGTGACAATCACAAATTTATTTATATATATATTTTTTTAGATAAATATCTCCCCATAATATACGATGGACTACACCACTTCTATAATCCATGCTATTTTGACCACGTCGAAGTATCCTTGAGCAAGATACTGAACCCCCAGTTGCTTCTGATGCTGCGTCATCAGTTGGTCAATGAGGAGTTGAATGTAAAGCGCTTTGAGGGCTTTGAAAGGTGGAAAAGCGCTGTATAAATGAAGTACCATTCATCACTTAAAAATAAAGTTTCAGCGTGATTACAAGTTACTTTTTTTTTTTTTTTTTTTGGGAGATCTCAGTATTGATCATTTGACATGTCATCATCATTGTTCTCCCTTTTTTTTTTTTTTGTATGTGTGTTTGTGCGTGTGTGTATGCGTGCGTGCGTGCGTGAGAAAGAAAAAAAAAAAAAAGAATTCCCATACCGTTCACCTAAACCGAACACTTCAAAATCCAGCCAGAGTCGTGGGGCCGCCAGGAGACCCGAAGAGGGACCAAAGAAAAGAAAGAAAAGCGAAGCCCAGCACCGACCAGACACCACCCACCGGGCCACTAACCTTCACCAACCCCAGAGACATCTAAACTCCAACAAATCAGGGAAATCTCAAGGGCCCAAAGGAGAAACTGAGGAAAGGTAGAAAGGACAGACAAAGCAGAGTGAGATCCACAGACACCAGCCTCCACCGAATCAATGACCTGAGGGAGAAACAAATTGTGTCTGAGTCTCGATAGATGCTGGTGTGGTGGATCTAGCATGCATGAAAATCTCCACCAAAGAGGGGAGCCGTCGACCCCCGCCAGGACAGAACAAGCGCAACACCTCAGGGCCCCCCAGGCCGCGGCCGCGCCAAAGGACGACCCCCGGGCCCCGCAGGGGCCACCGGCCGGAGAGCAAACCCCGGAGCAGGAGCGCCCCCCACCCCAACACGGCCCGCGCCCCCAACCCAACGCAGCAGGACGGGGCACTGCAGGCCCACCAGGCACCCCACCGGCCCACAACCCCCGCTCCCCCCACGACCCCCCCCAGGCCCCCAAATCCCCAGACACCCTCCCCACCCCAGCACCCCCCACCCCGGCACCCCCACCACCACCCGCCCACCAACCAAGCCGCCCCCGCCCCCACCCCCATGATTACAAGTTACTAATTGTAAGGGGTTAAAAGCTGGCTTTATAATTTGTATTTTACTACTGAAGTAGGCTACAAATTCCCAACACCTGGAATCCGATGAAATCTGGTCAGACACGCTAAAAAATGGGCTTTGTCAGATGTCGCTTACCTCGCCGACTCTCTGTTCAATGGGTTAAAGCTCCCCTTTATCTCCACCTGCTGTAACCCGGCCAAAGTTGAGGAGTTGACGGGAGCGCTTTGAGATCAAAGAAAAGAAAAGAAAGGAATGTGAAATCCAGCACCGACCAGACATCACGACAACCCACCTGGTTACCAACCAGAATCTTTCATCAACCCCAGAAACATCTAAATTCCAACAAATTAGGGAGGCCTCAAGAGACCAAAGGAGAGACTGAGGAAAGGAAGGAAGGATAGATGAAGCAGAGTGAGATCCACAGACATCAGCCTCCATCGATTCAACGACCAGAGGAAGAAGCAGATTGTTTTTGAATTTCGGTAGATGCTGGTGTGTTGGATCTGGCATGCATGAAAACCTCCACCAGAGAGGGGAGCCGTCGACCCCAGCCAGGACAGAGCAAGCACAACCCCCCAGGGCCCCCCTTCGCCACGGCAGCGCCCAGGCACAACCCCCAAGCCCTGCAGGGGCCACCGTCCGGCCGGTGGCCCCTGCAAACCCAGGAGCCAGGAGCCACCCCAACACGGCCCGTGCCCCAAACCCCACGCAGCAGAACGGGACATGGCAGGCCCGCCAGGCACCCCACCGGCCCACAGCCACTGCCCCCCCAAAAGACCCACCTACCACAACCCAGCCCCAGCCGCTCCTTGGCTGGATAAGTTGTAAATTTGTGTTTTGTCATTGTCTTCATAAACTTGAATCCAAAAGTCAGATTCCGCAGCTATAGACAAGTCTGTCTCCCATTTCGAGATGGGTAAACACATTTTACCAGTCTACGAAAGTAACTAACTAATATATTTTAGAGAGTTTTTTGTTGTCGGAAAAAGCTTGGTAATATCTTTAGCTAAAACAGGCGGTTGGAGCGTACCCCGAAGTGCTGGAATTTGTTTCTTTATCATACTTTTAACTTGCAGATATTGTTAAAAAAAATTGTGTTTTTTAGTTTGTATTTTTGGATCAAGGATGTATATGATATAAACATATTATCTGAGAATAGACACACATTAAATAAAACGATTGGTTGTTAAGTTAAAAGTCGGGGTTATGCCATATGGGAGAAAGCCTGCAGGGCTCCAATTGGGCTTTTGTAATTTCTAGTGCCTTCCACCAGGCAGTCATGGTGGCGGAAATCATTGGGTTTTTAAAACAATTATGTCGCTTAATTGATGTTGTAATAAAGAGTAAATCTAAAAGTCTGAGGTTATTACAATCCTTCTGTTCTAGTTCCAGCCAACAGTTAGTATATCTGTTGGGTTGTGCCCATAGAATGATATATTGTAGCTGGTTAGCTATATAGTAGTGCATAAAATTTGGTGCCTCTAGACCAGTGGTGTCCAAACTCGGTCCTCGGGGGCCGGTAGTCCCGCAGGTTTTGGATATTTCTCTCCTCCAACACAGCTGAAGCTCATCAGCAAGCTCTACTAAGCCTGATAACAATCCTGTTGATTGAAACAGGTGCGTTGGAGCAGGGAAACCTCCAAAACCTGCGGGACTACCGGCCCCCGAGGACCGAGTTTGGACACCACTGCTCTAGACCTTTGGATTTACTTTTCTTAAGAGGAGATAGACTAACCCCTTGTGATTGGATTCCTTCCATCTGTTTATTACAGAATTTGGCGGTGTCCGAGGACTTTTCTGAGTGGTATGGCCCGTTTCACCAACATCTTAGAGCTGTTGCCTCTCTGAATAAACAGATCCAGCAGATGACTAACCAGTGTGCTGAGGTCAGTAGTTCACTTTACATTTATCTCATTCGGAGTTTAAGTGGAACCTTAAGTTACGAACGTACCTGTTCAGGAACAATTAGAGTTAAGCTCAGACCTCAATTCCACTGACACGCCTTCCTTTGAGAAAGCAGAATCTCGGGCCTCCGACGGTGGGCTCTCTATCTCAGGGCTTGAAGTTGGTTGGAAGCTCCTTGGTGGCAAGGCACCGGGGGTGGATGAGATCCGACTGGAGTTCCTAAAGGCTCTGGATGTTGTGGGGCTGTCGTGCTTGACACGCCTCTACAACATTGTAGATTGTGAGACTGGGGTGGTGGTCCCCCTTTATAGGAAGGGGGCCTGGAAGGGTGTGTTCCAACTATAGAGGGATAATCTCAGCTTCCCTGGTAAAGTCTATTCAGGGGTGCTGGAGAGGAGGGTCCGTCGGGAAGTCGATTCACAGATTCAGGAGGAGCAGTGTGGTTTTTGTCTCGGCCACGGAACAGTGGACCAGCTCTACCACCTTTGCATAGTCCTCGAGCGTGCATGGGAGTTCACCCAACCATTCTACATGTGTTTTGTGAACTTGAAGAAGGTGTTTCGACCGTGTCCCTTGGGGAGTCCTATGGTGGGTGCTTCTGGAGTACGAGGTACCGA
>NC_135442.1:24059991-24069991 GCF_051991255.1 Vanacampus margaritifer
ATTGAATGAGGACCTTATAATTAAAAGCACTTTAATTCATAGCAAGCACAGCTTGGAGAGCAATTAACAATGAAACGATTTTCCAAAACACCATTTGACCCTGTAAGGCCACAATATTTTTTAGTCAAGGTGCAAAAAAATTACAAAAATTCAGCTCTCATGGACTACTAGTTATTGCAGTTGTTACAAATTATATTTGTAGGGGTGGTCAGAAGTTCGTGTATGAATTGCAACTATTATTATTGATTTTTTTTTTTAAGTCACACAGCTGCAGTATTGCTGGTGCCGGGCCGAAACCGTCACAATTTGGCAAATTTCATATTTTTTCTAAAATCTATACGTTTGGTCATTTTATGAACTGTTGACCAATCCAAAGTTTTGAAAATGGCTTTCTATCTTTAATGATGCAATGCTAATGGTGGAACAAACATACCGTTTTTTCTAAGTCTCCTTAAAACTGACAATTTTGTAGGTGCTAGGTTTTGGCCCGACACCTCGGAAATTAAGTGAAGTGAGTAGAATTGCCTCAAAAGGGTGTGCATAAAATATGAAATTCACAAATTCAAACCCAAAAACGTATAAATATTTTATTTAATACTTTGTCCTGCTCTTCTCAAAACTTATTTATACTTCTTTTTTTTATGTTAGAGCATACAGAAGACTTTATACAGTTTCTGACATGAAGAGGTCGCTTAAAGCAAAGGTAGTTATTACAAAAAATAAAAATGGCCAACAGGTGGCAGCAGAGTATGAGATCAGCCAGGGCCATGTTGCAACAAGCTCTTTTTGCCAGTGTTTTCAACAGGTTTGTGAATAATGATGAAACTTAGCTATATTCTAATGCTAATTGCTGCAAAACGGAAACAGATAGAAATATACTTTTTTTTCTGATGAAATGAGAGACTCTAATCTTTCTTTTGGTAGGCTCTGTGTTTTTATAGTGAGAGAACACAATATTTTGTGGACCTTGCAAAATCAGTCAAAATCCAGGTTGCTTTAGTGAAAATGATGCGTGCGTGCGTGTGTGTGTGTCAGATTTCGTAACAACCATTCTGCTTATTCATAGCATGATGGAGAAGCTGAAGTCTCTGGTAACATTGAATGAAAATTTGAAACTTCAAGAACAGGAGTTCCGTACACACTGTAGAGTAAGTACATAATCAATACACATTACTCAGCTCTACTCCCATATACTGACACACTGTTATGTTACTTTATTACAATAAACTGGTATATTGGTTTTGTGATACTCTGTCCAGGATGAGATGTTCCGCCTGCAACAGAGTATTGAAAATTTCAGGGCAGTATCAGGACTTGGTACAGAAGAGGGGAAGGTATGTAGTGTACAGGATAAAGAGGTGTTCGCAACTCCTGCTTATTTCCTAATATTCATGAATTCACCTATCACCTGATTTTGGGGGGAGATTTTTTTTTTGTCATTTTTTCTTCAGGGCAGTTATAATAACCAGCAATTATTCGTAAGTTTTTGTAGGTCGGGTCTCTATCCCTCACAAATAGCGGGCATCCACTCCACAATGCAGGGCACAACCGAAGCATAATTTTACTTTATATTCAGGATTATAAAAGGTTGTTTTCTATTCCAATTTGATATACTATTAAATGTAGTAATGAGTATTTTTTTCTTCTTAATGCTCCACTCAATTTCAATATGAGTCACATCAGCCAATATTTTAATCTTGACTCAAAAACAACTTCTTTATTTAAAAAAAAAAATGTATTTTTCAAATATTAAGTGTTCTGTTAAGTACATACATATTAAATTATTATAGACAGGCAAGGGGTCGGAGGGTACATGTAACCCATGGTGTGGTCCGTACCTTGGTTTTTGGCCCACTGTTTGGTACATTTTCAGTATGTGGTTTGAGCATATGGAGAAAACTCTTTATTTTGCTTTTTAGATTGTCAATAGCTGCATTTTTTAGAATACTGAATACCGTGGTCACTCACTACTTCGCGGTTCACTTATTGTGAATTCACTCTATCGCGGATTTTTATTTGGGTCCATTTCTGCTGCTATTTTTGTCCTTTTTTGTAATATTTAAGTAAATAAAAGCAGTCTCTTCCCTCATTCAACACAATCTATTACATTTTTTAACAAAGTATAAAATATTTGTTAAATTAAGAAACGTGTACCATGATAAGTTTAAAAAAATTGTTGACATTTCTTTTCATTCTTAGCAAGTCATTGTCCATCAGTGGTGAGCTATTTTTAGAACAGACCGCAGTTGTTACTCATACATGCTGGCACATACACAGTAAGGCCAATGTGTGTGTCTCCAAGAAAAACAAGTTAATTGAAGCCAAGTAACTTCAACGAGGCTCGTTTATGTAACTCCCAAGAAGAGCTCATTAGCGTGACAGTAAAACCGGTTATTGAATAAAACCTTCTTTTTTTTTTTATGACGTCTACTTCGCGGAAATTCACTTTGAGGGAACACTTCAATTAGGGCCCGAGCAGCAACTGCCGCAATGTCCCTATTGTTGTATCTATCGAAAATTATTATGGCTCAACTAGCGACCACTGTGAGGTTCCTATTGTATCTAGAGAAATTATTATTATATGGTGTAGATAAAGCACTTTATAAAAAGTTTATTATTAGGGCCCCAGCAGCGACCGCTATTAGTTCTTTTGGGGGGGGGTATCCTCCGAAAACGATCGCATTTTTTGGGACCTAAGAGTATGAAAATTCACCGAACTTTACACACTTGTCAGGCCTGGTGATTAATTTGACATTTAAAGTTGTCACATACGATGAACACAATATGTTTCTGTAGGCACGTTTGGCCTTGGGCAGGGGTCAGCAACCCAAAATGTTGAAAGAGTCATATTGGATTAAAATAATTCCAATCAAATCTGTCATATACAGTATAAGCCTTATAGTGAAAGCAACACATGCTGTGTGTCTATATTAGCTATATTAGCCTACAATCAAAATAACTGAGCATTCATGATTAACTAATTTGCTCCCAAAAACGTATAGATACGTTCTATTTTAAATGTGTTAAGTGTCCCAAAGACATATTTATACGTTTTGATGTTTTTTTGTGCTAGAGCATACCGGAGGCTTTGATGCAGCCTCTCAACTGCAAAGAACGGTTGAAGAAATGGTAGTTACTACACAAACAGCCAGCAGGTAGCATCAGAGCAAAAGAGATCAACCAGGGCCATGTTGAAAAAAAAAAGCAGTTTTACTCACATTTCTAAATAGATTTGTGAATAATGATGAAATTTAACTATATTCTAATGCTAATAGAAATAGAACACAATATTCTGTGAGCCTTGCAAAATCAGTCAAAATCCAGTAAAATAGCCGGAAGTGAAGGGGATTACTTCAGTGAAAATGGCTGGGAGTGAATGAGCTAAATATTTAGTTTCTCTGCATGCACCCTGGAAAGAATGACACACCACATGACTACTTTGTTGTACGATGGTGCTTTAAGTTTATCTTTAAATACAATATTACATTATTATGTTTTGTTGCATTGATGAAATTATATAAATACAATAAAGAAATACATTTTTTATGTTATTTTTTATTTTGAGGATTTGGGGAAACTAAAACAACGAAATAGAACATGCATAATAGGCATCCTGTGATACAGACCATTTCTTCTTGCGGCCCACCAGAGTTCACGTATGCATAACAACTAATAATAACTTTTTATATAGCTGTTATGCGCTTCCTTTTCTATGGGGTTTCCATCCAAATGTTTCCCCTTTTTAAAGCTAATTTAGTGAAAATGCGCAAAACAAACATGCGACTCATCCCCGTTTCCATTTCTTTTGCGACAGGAGAGCAGACTGCGCCGTAAAATGACGTCATATTAAAGCGTCTCTGCCACAAGACACTCAGCTGACTGTCAGCGTATTTATTACATTTTTGTTGTTGTTATTATCGAGCAGTTGAGTTTGTAAGCATAGTTATTATCCAGTCAAAAATAAATATTCCCTTTTTAAAGCAAGTTCCCATTTCTTCCTATCTGCGGTTTTGGGAAATCTTCAAATTTGTACAAAATTATCCAGGTGAATCATTCGCAACATTTTTAATCCATATTTCATTTTACAAGGACACACCGAAAAAGGACTAGATTAGACTGGACTGGACTTGATTAGAAGAGAATACATTAGAATGCCCTACGCTTGTAAACTAAACTGCTTGATAATTAGTTGATTTTTGGTAAACCTCAATTTTGAGTTATTTAAAAGAACATGCACAATAAAAATACATAGTAATGAATGAGAGAGGCGGAGCAAGGTGATTGTGGCAAGATGGCCGTCCCGCGCAGATGAGAAATATACACGCAGCAGGGACGTTACACAACACCCCAGCCTGTGTGATTGTGTGTGATACAAATTAAAAGCACGTTATAAATGCGCGTAAAACAATTCACACACACATTTGATGAATGTGTGTGTCACACACACATTTGATGAATGTGTGTGTGTTTCGTGTCAGATGTGTTTATAAATCTCACAATGTGTGTGTGTTTCATGTCAGATGCATGTGTGCATCGAAAATGTGTGTGTTTCATGTCAGATATGTTTATAAATCCCACTGTGTGTGTGTGTGTGTGTGTGTGTGTGTGTGTGTGTGTGTGTGTGTGTGTGTGTGTGTGTGTGTGTGTGTGTGTGTGTGTGTGTGTGTGTGTGTGTGTGTGTGTGTGTGTGTGTGTGTGTGTGTGTGTGTGTGCGTGCGTGCGTGCGTGCGTGCGTGCGCGCGCATTACGAGACTGTTCTAGCTCCATACAAGTGTGGTGGCAAGGGATTTGGTACGGGTGGCAGCTGCCACCCCGTAAAACCGCCAATGTGTATATGTAAGCAAGAAAGACTTTAAAGTGAAAGGACAATACCTATTACAAAAGTAACCAGCACCGTTTTTTATCCAATTGCATTCATTTTTTATTGTTGGTGGTAATTTTGGAAAAAACAATGCACTAAAGTTTTTTTCAGAAATGGCAACCGTGTTTGTTTCCCTCTGGAAAGTATTTTAAATAAAAACTTGTTCCCTGTAAGTCACGTACGTTTTTTTTGTTTTTAATGCACTTTTGTTTGTATTTTAGCAAAGGAACCAACTGATTGACAAACAGCATAACACAGACAGAGAGAAACTACAGAAGGTCCGTCTTCTTATGGTAAGCAGAATTTGCAAATCCCTAAAAATTGGGTGTCACAGAGCTGTTATGTTAAACAAATCTTGAGGGATACATCAGCATTCTATCTTGAACAGAACTGATAGACAATAAGCATAGTGTAAAAAACCACAGAAGCGCTGCAAGTCGTAAACTTCTAAAAGCAGCTTTGAGCAAGGGCATACTCTGGTCAGCCTATTTTTTCATCCGTTAATGACTATTGAATCATCTTAATGGGTTACAGTTGTCAAGAAAAAATTTTTTTATGACCGTCAGTTGTGTGAAAATTCCAAGACAACACGCAAAAAACTTGCTGATTCTTTTATTCCGCCATTTCCCTCCAGTCACTAGAACATTCTCTACGCCAGTCCCACAGGAACTCGTGATACTTTACCGCAAAACATTGGCATGAACCCTGAAGATCAATGGAATCTATTAATAAACCACAAAAAAAATGCACATATAAACACATGAATATAAGTGCACATAACTTCATTGTACCCATATACCCTCGTCTAGGGCTTTAAGGACAGCACAAGAGGTGAAGCACCTGTTATAGTTAAGCAGTCAGTGAGTTGTGATTTTGCATCTGACCAACGTACCGCTTTGATTTTTGTTTGCCTGTAAGAGCTCTTTAATGCTGCTTATTTCTAACATGAGTCTTTTTTCCGTGACCTGTTTTGTGGACTTAAGAGCATCACATAGAGAATGGTTACCAGTTACACAGATGAGAGGAAGAGTATTCAGATCAGCTTTTCCAATGGTGAGCTCAGAATAAAGTGGTGCCAAGCTGATCTCTCTCTGACTCATCCAGTGGAACGTCTCTCTGTACAGCTCGTGCCTTCTGCAACTGAACCGATTGTAGATTGTCGATGTAACTGTGCTTATGTATCTGCTCTACACCACCAACAGTTGCAATGTCAATCCCCACAAATAAAAAACTCTCATGTTCTTCACGGCCCACGTGAAAAGAAGACTTGGGTACAGAGATAACATTGGAAATGAAGTGCTCCGACCCATCAACATGACATGCCAGTACTCCACTGACCTCAGACTGCTCATTCTGCCAATAGAATACTGCAGGGTCAACTTTTGACATTTTACCTCCCGTGTTCAGCATGAGTTGTTTTACTTTGTTGTACCAATAAAGGGAAGCATCGGCCAGTCCATACACGCATTTCTTCAGTTTCCACAAAACACCTTCCACGCCAGCTTCTGGTGGGGGACGAATGTAAATGTCTCTCGAAAATTCTATGCCCTCCAAAAAGGCAGACTTTATATCCATAGAATGAACTGTCCATTTGTTTTGACTGATCACAGCTAACAGCAGTCTAAGTGACTCAGATGCACATCTGGGAGAATAATTTTGCTGCTCGTGAATATTTTCTTCAAAACCTCTTGCCACAAGGCTAGCTTTGGGATCAATACCATTAGAAGTTTCTTTCAGTGTACAGACCAATCTAGTAGAAATACATTTTTGACCCATGTTTGTAATCTCTTCATAAACATAGTTATTTTTCTAGTTTTCAATCTCTTGCTGTTTTGCATCAGCATCAGCGTTTTCACATTCTGTTTGAAGGTTAGCAAATTGTGACATGTCTATTGCTTTTCTTTGTCCTTCACTCCCATTAGGTTCAAGATATTGCAAATTGCACCAGTTTTTGTATTGCCCCTTGGCTTTTCCTGCTCTGCCTAAAATTCTGGCAGTGTGCCGAACATCATCATCTTTGTTTGTAAATGTGACCAACTGACCTGCTCTCACTTTTACATCAGTAGAAGAAGCAGTACTAGTTATAGCACACTCTGTTTCTCGGTGCATCTCATTAGTTTGTCTGAGAATTTCTCTCTCATTTGGCTCTATGTTTTCAGGGATTTGTTCTTCTCCATTACCACTTTGTTCATCATCTGAACTCTGACACATCAGTTTGAACCATGTTTTCATATTCTTTACCATTTTGGGGAACACTGAGCACTGCACTGCAATGAGTTCACACTCATTCTGTGCATTTACTTTTGTTAATCTGGATTGGTGTACTGTGACAAGAATCCCGCCATGCCTTATGAAGACTACAGCGCCATCCTGACCAACAACTACAGCTGGACCTTTCCACTCTGAACTGTCTGCTCTTTTGTAAAATATTCTGTCTCCTGTCTCATACTTTTCATCGGTAGGGCTTAGCTGTTTACGTAGTGCCCTTCTTATTCTTTCTGAGCATTCAACTATTGTGAAAGCCTTTCTGGAAGCATGAAATACAGCCAAATGCTGCCCTACTCTAGTACTCATATTAGTACTCTCCAGATTAGGTAGTTTATCAACCAAAACAGAAGGAAGGTTAGGACTTTGTCCAAACACAAGTTGGCGTGGACTATAACCATGCACAGTGATCCATACTGTGTTTGGCCATAAGTGCCCAGTCAAGAGCTGTTTGCCAGCAACACGCATTTTCCTTTTTCACCTTCAAAAGGATCTCCGTAAAAGTCATGTGTCTTTCGAGGAGTCCGTTGCTCCATGGACTGTATCCCGCTGTAATTTTCGTCTCAATGTTGAATTTTTCCGCCATGTCTCTAATCTCCTCATTGTTGAACTCGCCACCGTTGTCCGTGTAGATCCGTTTGAGGACACCCTGGATGCTTATCCAAGAATGAATGAATGAGTTGACAATCTTTGAGGGCTTCTTGGTCCGCAAGATATTTCCAGCGCTGAATCTTGTGAAGTGATCGATGATGTGGAGGTACCACATCTCAGGTTCCAGCTCATGTAAATCCATTGCCACTGTCTCATTGTACTCAGAAGCTAAGAACAAACCAACAGCAGGCTTCAGCTTGGTCCTGTGATCTCACAGTCACAAATGATCTATTGCAGAATGGCTAGACAGTCTTTGTCAGTATTGCCAGAGCTTTGAATAAGCCGCTCGCTGCACCCGGTCTGCAGAGGCGTGGCCAAACTGCTTATGAAGCTTCAGGAGAACTTTGCGTTTTTCCTTGTGACAACAAGAACTTCGCCTTCATTGCAGTCCACTTTTGTATTTCCAGCTCTAATATCCACACAATAGTGCCCCAAACTTGTGAACTCACGAACTTGTTGCTTAACCATGACAACTTTGTCATTCTCCATGTCTAAAATGGTTCCTGCTCTCTTTAACGACATTTTGCTTAGCAGTAAAGGAATATCAGCAGAAAGAACATCAGTTTCAATGTGACATTTTGTGTGTCCTATCTTGGCTGGAAGCTTTGCTTTTCTGCTGGAGTGCACCACTTGACCATCTTCAAATTTAAAAGGCTTGCAGCTTGGAGATTCTGTTTGCAGCAATATGTTGATTTTACTTTGGTTCATGTCTTTAACGTAGTTATTCAATCACTTCTCTCCACAAACACTATGTGTGCATGCACTGTCAATGATGGCTGATCCCAGCGATTCGGTGAGAAATATTTAAAAGTCTGTCTTTGTAAACAGTGTAATGTTACACTCCTCCACACTTTCTTCTTCTGTCAACTTGACTTCATTCTTCCGATGAGGACAGTCTTTAGCCCAATGGTACGTACTCCGACAAATGGCGCATTTTGTTCGCTTATCATACTTGTCGAGTGGATTAGTGCCTTGCTGAGGCTGCCGCTGTCCGCTCTGACACGTGAAGTTGCTCCATCTGAACTTTCACGTGGTCCAGACTTTTGCTCTGTGAAAAAAACTGCACCCTTCATTTTGCTGTCCTTGTTTCCTCCGGTGGCTTTTCCTCCGAAAATCCTCTTTAATGCTGACTTCATTGATGCAAATGTTAAATCCGTGCACGCCGTAAGTGCTAGCTGTCTTCTCTTTTCCTTGTGACGCCGTATCCAGGAGTTTAAACGCCAACACAGCATCTGGCAAGGTCATATTGTACTTCTTCATGCAGTTGTATCTTTGCTCAAAGTCTATTATATAGTCCGCCATGGACACCGCGCTGTCTTTCGATATTGAGTCAAAATACAAGTATGCCTCATACGCGCGGTCTTTTTCTTTTCTCAATAGCACTGTATCCAATTTAGCAAGCGGTGTTTCCGTACTGTTGTCTTTGTTTAGATCGTTTGCGGATATTTGCAAGGCAGTCTCTCTGGCTCTTCCTTTGAGTTGCAGCGCCACTGCGAGTGCCTGCTCCTTTTTGTACAAATCTGTTTCAAGTCGCCACATGCTAACTTCATTTTTGCAGCACTCGTATGGCCTGGCTTCGTGGAATTTCGGCAGTACTTTGCAATTGGAAACCATCCTCTGCTACCATGAAAATTCCAATATACCACGCAGAAAAGTTTTAACTTGCTGCTTCTTTTATTCCGCCATTTCCATCCAGTCGCTAGAACATTCTCTACGCCAGTCCCACAGGAACTCATGTCAACTTCACCACAAAATGCAGTAAAACCTTGCGATACTTGGGAAGGTACAAGGAAGTCAACACTGTTTACTCTAGTGTACGCACCTCATGCAGCTGATGTAATAAGCGGGCCCCTGATCTTGCTGTACATTGTTAAACAGCCAACATTTTTTAGGGGGTTAAATATCAAGTCAAGTCATCTTTATTTATATAGCGCTTTCAAACAGCCTTAGCTGTCACAAAGCGCTCTACAGAAACACAACATAAAACAAACATAAAACATTAACAGCAATGCAATCACAATAAACCAACATTTTTTCATTCCTATTGCATACGAAGATTTTTATGCAGCCTGGTAAGGTTTTGGATGGAGAAGGGGAGTGATAGCTAGACAAGAAATTCCGCAAGCAGTCAGTTCCAAGCAGGCTTTTCGGTCAAGGTCACTTTGATATTGCTTCATGTACCATTGTTAAAGAAAATACGTGTCCACAATACAGTATGAACTT
>NC_135442.1:24094991-24202491 GCF_051991255.1 Vanacampus margaritifer
TTTTTCCGCTAATTCGCGGAATTCCGCTTTTTTTTTTATCTCCTCCTTTTTTTTATTTTATTTTTTTAAGTAATTCATTGTGTATGCACATGACTCCGACAGATAACATCTTCTGCTATAACAAAGACATTTGTGGTATGCTCTAATATGAGTTACTTTTCATTTGGTCATGATACAATTATTTGTTCATGAAATTTGAACTCTTCAACATTATTTATGTGTTAACTTAGTAATCACATTAGTTTTTTTTTTTTCGTCTTTGAAAAAAATGCTCAAGCGTGAGCTGCTTGCAACCGGTCGCCATTATGGCTTCCTCAGCCATTGTCCCCTCAACACTCTAGCTCCGCCTCACGTCTTCGACTGACGCCTACCCAATCTTGTCCAAAGAGAGTCATCGCTGCCATCTAGGGGCCAAAAATAGGTCTAGATCTGCTTGATACTTTCAGCACAGCTGGCCAAGGCTTTCCTCCACCCGTTTCCCAAAAAAAACCAAAAAAACTTCTTTTTTTTTTAACGTCTTTGGTGCTCCTCCGTAGGATTTTACTAAACGTTATTTAACGTTTTTGGCAGTCAAAGAGTTATATGCCATGGATGTTTTTTGAAAGTTGATTTTGCACTATTTCGTTATATAAACGTTGCTTGTTCCATATTCAGTGTTAAAGCAAATCAGTGTAGCAAACTGAGCAATAATTAACGTTTTATTCATGCACTTTTTCTTGCTACTTCAAGGCGTGAATGTTTTATTTATTTATTATTGTTATTTTATTTTCAAATTTATTATTAGCCTGTGGAAAAAGTTTATTTTGATATTTACCTCAGAAGGCTGCAAGAGGCATTCAATTTATTATTATTTTTTAATATGCCATTGATATGTTTTGTTAATTATTATTATTATTATTATTATTATTATTTGAAACTCAATTTTGCATGTCACTATAAAGTTATATATGCCTTGCTTGTTCAATATTCAATGTAAAACTTGTTTGGGTCCCTATTTAAAAGGTTAATTTGTTCAACCTTGGCCCGCGGCTTTGTTTAGTTTAAAATTTTAGCCCACTCTGTATTTGAGTTTGACACCCCTGCCCAAATAGAACAAATCAATTAGCAAAATTTATATTCAAACTAAAATAATCAAAACATGACAGAAGCATAGGATTAGTTATTAAATTTGATGTCCTGTGTGACGCAGAACTTGAGTTGAGCTCCTTTCGGTATGTGTGGGCACGGAGCTTCATGCGGACAGGTTCAGGTTAGGATAGGGCAAAAAAAGGTGGGCGTCAGTCCGCCAATGACAGATGCCCACTTTGAATGACGGGAAACTGATGCAAGGGTGTCCAGACTGTTGACAATTGCTGAATAACTGATGCTCAGTACCTCAGACTGGGCCAAAGGTTCACCTTCTGATCAACACAGTGACCCTAAACACACAGCTAAAATAACAATGGAGTGGCTTTGGAACAACTCTGTTACCATTCTTGAATAACCCAGGCAGAGCTCTGACCTAACCCAATTGAGCATCTCTGGAGATACCTGAAAATGGTAGTCCACCAACGTCCACCATCCAACCTAATGAAACTTGAGAGGATCCGCAAGTAAGAGTGGCAGAGGATCTCCAAATCCAGGTGTAAAAAAAACTTGTATCAATCCCCAGAAGACTCGTGGCTGTGCTAGCTCAAAAATGTGCTCCTACTCAATACTGAGCAAAGGCTTTGAACACTTGTGACAATGTGATATTTCAATATTTCTTTATTAATAAATTTGCAAACATTTCTACACTTAAGTTTTTTTCTGTGACTATGGGGTTCTGAGTGTACATTAACGAGAAATAAACTTAAATTATTTGATTTTAGCAAATAGCTGCAATGAAACAGTGAAAAATGTAAAGGGGTCTGAGCACACATATGCTCATTGGCGTTAGCCCTGAATAAACTAGAATCACGAAAAGGAAAGTACAATAAGTAATTGTACTTTTCCTGAAAATCACTTCATAGTCCAACATATGAAAAATCCAATAAAGAAATAAAGTAAGAAACAGTAATTTCTTGACTATAAGCCGCACTATAAAGAAAGCGCAAGAGTGTCAGGCAGAGCAAAACAAACCAAGTGAGCCCAAATACAGTAGGACAGAGAGAACGAGAGCGAGACAATTTGCACCCTCATTATGGAAAAGAAATCAGCTGGAAACCGATGCGGTAACATTAAAACACCTGCGGGTTACAGTCGGGTGCGGCTTATATGTGTAACAAACTTGAGTATTCCCCAAATTTAGCTAGTGCGTCGTATAGTCAGGTGCGCCTTATAGTCCAGAAATTACTGTAGTTCATGTAACGAATACTGCCAGTCACCCTCTATATTTTTTGTGAAATCTGGGGTTTTGAGGTGAAGAAATAATACCCCACCCCCGCCAGAAAAGGTCAAAATGTGACTTCTACCCTTTCAATCATCCTCGCCCAGTTTTATCAGGATGTGAATGTTTACTTTTCACCCGCCAGAACCACGAGTTTATGGTACTAAAGTGTCTTATCGGGGGCTCCATCCTCTCCCCTGTGGAGGTGGGGGATTAACACGACAGATAAACCATACCAGTTGTTTAAATGAACTCAGATGGCTACATTCCAGCTTTCTTGAAAGTCCACCTTTAAAAGCGGCCGTGGACTAATGTTATCTCTCTCGTCTTCTGCCGCTGTTCCTGTCATCTTCTTTTTTTTTTTCATCTGTCTGGCCAGAAAAGACAAAAGAACTTCCACGTGGCAATTTTTCTTTTGTCCAAGAAACTACCAAGTGTCTTGGACTTGGCGATCGTGCTTGTAGGCAGTGTAAAGCAGCCGGCACGCACTGGAAGACGGACACCTTGTTTGTTTTTATTTCATTTTTCATATCTTCTTGTTTTTGTGTGGTCGTCCACGTCGGCAATACAGCCGCCGACAAACTTTTCCGTGACCCCTTCTGGGACCCCGGGCACTAAAGTTGAACGGACACGCGCAAGTCCAGTGTGTCCCGCTGCACCTGCTCTCCGACTTCCCATCGTGGCGAGAGCGGGTCCAACGGCAAATCTCCCTTGGGACGCAGACACGCAGCAAATTTCGGCTTCAGGTGATTGGCCAGCTGAGACGCGGATCTCCCCGTGCGCCGAGAGGACAACTCCGGTTGGGGCTGAACGCACCTGAGCCGAGATGTGGCTCGTGCGTCTGACTGCAGAACAATTTTTCATAATTTTTATTTTTGCCTTGTTTTTGGAGCAATTTTTTTCTTCTTCTTTCTTCAAACCGATCTTACCTCCGTCAGCTCGATCCAACTCACTCCAGTAAGTTGCAGTCTTATGACCAATTTGACATATCGCTGGTGCAACTACCATTTCAAACATCTCAAAGATTTGGCAAGTCAAACCTTTCCTTTCTACCTCGTTAAATTGTTCCTTTCTTATTTACATTAGCTCACTTTTATTTTATTTTATATTTTTTCCACCATATGATAGTTAGGTAGACAGTATTGTGACTCTGTATGTGTGACCGTAGTAAATAAATGCATGTTTTTTTTATTTTATCTAGTTCATTCTCAATCGTGCTTGTGTCCGAGTGGATTAGTAATTATTTTAGTAATACAAAGAACCACAAACTTTGAATGTGGCGACTTCAGATTATGAATAAATAAATGAGAATTTGGATTTTATTTGTTGTGTTTCTCTAAATTGAAAGTAAACAGAACGTGGTGCCCCTATAAGCGGTTGGGGGAAATTACGACTTCCTCAAGCACTGATCAAATTACTAATTTGTCTAAAAGACAACATCAATTATTGCTACAATCAAAATATTAAATGGTAAATGGAGTGCACTTAAATAGTGCTTTATCCTCATCATATGTTTACTAAGCTTGACATATTTGCTTGTCTCGTTCAAACATATTGAGTTGTCGAAGCCTACAATGGCCATTGATGCAGCAAACTAAGGGTACCGCACAGAAAGGTTCTTCAAATAACTTCTTTAAAATCAATAAACGTGACAAAGTGAGTCCGCCGGCGTCCGTGTTTGCAAACTCCCTTGTGTCTGTTAAGTGCATTGTGGCCAACTGGGTCAACTTGTCTCGGTTATTGGACTTTTGATGGCGTAAAACCGTAGTAATAATAATAATGCTGGATGGTTAGCCTGCATGCTTCTTGGAGGAGTGAAAAAAAAAAACTTGGCGGAGTCGTATCAGGAGGAGTGTCTTGCTCTATGGTATAGTGGATACTGCTGACGCACGTAGAGCCGCCATCTTACGTGTGTCTGGCTCCAATAAATTCATTAGAGCTCTTATTTATTTAGTAATTTTGACATGGATTGTTTAAAACATAATCAATAAAATAAAAACAGTAAACACTATAATTTCAAACAATGCCGTATCTCATGCTGAGTCAAAAGTCATAGAATATAAAAAAAATAATAAGAGGACTTTTAAAAATGGAAACAGAGGGAGCTGGTGGAAGGGCAACAATCTGTCACAAAGTGCAGAATTTGTTAAAATGTTGACAAATTCCCTCTTGACTAAAAAGTCAAATGTGTGCTTTCTGCTTTGCATGCAGATGGAGAAGAAAAAGCAGGAGAACAAAATGAGAAGAGATCATCTGAATGACAAATACCTGGAATTGCTTGACATCCAGCGGCTTTATTTCAAAACAGTCAAAGACTTTAAAGAGGTAATGGCTATGGCATTAGTCTTGAATAATAATAAAAAAAGAAGTAAATATTAACCTGTATGGAAATAGAAAATCTGTTGTGGTTAACTCCCAATTTTGTTCCACCAGGAATGTCGAAAGAATGAAATGCTGCTGTCCAAGTTGAGAGCAAAAGGCGCATCCTAGGCTGTTATATCGCTGGAGGCAAACAATGTGTTTATATTAGTATGCATCTGTGTAAACACTTTAAAACCGATAAATTGCCTACGTGCGTATTCTGGTCTCTACTGCTTTCATGGATCTCATAGTCTTGACTTGATTGATTTGATTTAAAATTCTGGTATTGTACACTCATTGCCATCTGCTGAATGGACAAAAAATGACTGACCTTTTCAACAATAAAAATGTTGGTGTGTTTTTTTCCTGGATGTATTATGAATCCCTTTTTTTTTAAGCTGTCAAACACATGATATTGCTTCTTTTCCTGAATCGTATGTTTTTATTTAGCTGTTTGAATTGATTACCCTTAACATTTTGTGTATTGCAGCAAACTGCATTTTCTTGTCTAGAAACATTTCAGTGGAGACATTTTAAACAAGTTCAGTACAGGCCAAAAGTTTGGACACACCTAATTCATTGCATTTGCTTTATTCTCATGACTATTTACTAGTGGTGCATCTAATCACAAAACTCACGGATCTGATCTTTTTTCGGATCAGAAAAAGAAAAAGATAAATAGTACTTTGTCTTTATTTGTAAAGCACTTTTTCCATTAAATAAAAAAAAAAAAAATCTAAATGTCTAAAATAGCTGTGTAGGATTAAGTGTTTGGGTGACATTTTGAGTTGAATGTTTTTGTTCTATTAGTTTTTTAAATAATTGAAAAGACCTCAAAGTGCAATTTAAGGCACATACCCTTCCTCTAAACATTGAGAGTGAATTACAAAGTAACCTTGGTCCAGAATATTGGAAAAGAGTTCAAGTAAGGGTACCAGCTGTCAAACTTACCAGCCAGCAGCCAGACATTCGTTTGTCATGCTAACAGCTAGCTGCTAGCCAATTACGTTGGAGACTGCCGTATCATAAATGACGGCATAATTAATTAGCGGTTTCTTGGTGTCCTAAATTAGCGATTGAATATGAGTTCGGGATAGCGTTATGTTGATGTTGGTCGCAACTACAATGTCAATCAAAGAAGCGTCTAAAAAGGAAGTCGAAATTAGCCATCACACCACGAAGTGTACTAAGGCTATTTGCATTGCCGGTAATGTATTACTGTAATTGGACAACTTTATTTTGAAGTTAGCCTTATCTTAACATTGAATGTGTTTCAGCTTCATTGACATGTCAGAATGGTATGGACTGTGAATGCGCACTTTGTTTTTGTCCACTGGTTACGTTTGCAAGTGAGTGGCAAACTTATTATATTAACTTATTTCATTCAGTCAAGCCACACAACACATGCACGGACAAATTGTAGAACAATACACAGTAATACGGTTAACAGACCTACGCAGGCACACAAACAACTTCTATTGGAACATAAAATTATTTATCACTAAAGCACAGTTGCAGTACAATGTGAGTTGAATTCAGATTTTTTTCATTGCCAATTTTGTTTGTTGTTGACTGTCACTAAGTTCTAATTAAAAAAAAAGCACTTTACACATCCTTTTGATTGATATTTTGCTTTGTTTTCACTGAATCCATAAATTGTCGTCTATAACCAACATATCTCAACTCTCTTTGTAAAGCACTTTAAAAGATACATTGTTGCATACAAAGGGCTGTACATGGAATATAAATCAGTCTCGCTGTAGACAAGTGAAACAAAATAACACAAAATACAATTATTACAAATATAAGTAGGGAAGTACAGTATACAAATAGATCAAATTAATAATAAAAAAAATAGTGAGACGTAGGGAAGTGAATGAGTAAGTAAAACAAGTATCAATCAAATAAAACAAAATACAGCAGGCACCATAAAATACTGAAACGATGCTACGCCACATGCAGGGTCAAAGACTAAAGAATAAAAGAGGTCTGGCAAAAATATCGAGATATGAAATTCTGTCCATATCATTCAGCCCTGAATCCAAAAAGCGGATGAAGGCAACTGCTAGCAAGTCCCAGATAGAAGGGGGTGGGTCACAGTCATTCATTCGGACATAGTCATTTTGTTGTAGATTAACTTTTGAGTTGAATAAATGTAAACAGAACTACACAAAAAATATTTCTGAGCACTTTTGCAGTTGTCACGCTGCCACTATTGAGCCTGAAGAACATTAGACTTAGGTTGAAGAAGTGCAAAAAGAAAATTGTAATCCCGCAAAGGTCAATAATATGTAGTCATAAATAGGGATGTAACGATAACGGCAATATTGTGATATCGCAATATTAAAATTGCCACAATATCGTCACCGTCATGCCACGATATTAAAAGCAGCACATCTGTTAAAAATACCAAGTTGATTTCCATTTGTGCAGCTGTAGCACCCTCTTGTGGCTACTTTTTTAGTGCAGTTTAATTTTCACAAGGCATTTTTTGGCCCTTCTTTGTTTAAAATCCACGCTAATGGTCAGATGAAGGGGAATGTAAAATGCTTGTGAACCGAGTCAATATGTAGAGGAACTCCATATGCATGCATTAGCAAGTAAGTGCCTCAATATTAAGTGTAATTAGCGATTGTAAGTTGTTTAGATGCATTGCTGTTATGTACAAAAGCACAATATTGTGCTTTTCTTAAGTATAAGCTCCTTTTTTTTTTTTTTTTACAGTATTTGTGACCTTTTTTTATATCACCAACCTCCCCACAATATCTTGATAATTATCGTATTGTCAGGTTCATATTGTGATGTTTGGATATCGTTACATCCCTAGTTATATAAATACAGTTTACCAAAGGGTCTCGCTCGAGTGTCACTCAGAGGAATCATGAGAGTGAATAAATACATAAGCTGACTGCACCACTCCAGCTTCTTGCTTGAGCTCCTGCTCAATTTCTTGTAGCAGTTGTGAAATCCTCTTTCATTCCAGTGGCACTCATGTGGGAAGTCAATGCAAGTGACATGTTCCATTTTCTGGCACATTTTATACAAAATGTAGAGCTATAGAACAAAAATAGATCAACTGTGTGTGTGCAATGTCAGAATTCTGCCTTGATTTTGGAATGGTTTTATAGTAGAACAGGGGAAATAGCAGGTCAAAACAGATGCAAAATCTTTTCAAATACTTGGATCTAGAATATATATCATGTAAAGCAGAAATGTCCCTCATTTCTTCCAAACCTTCACAAGCAAAATGCATTTGAAGATTATTTTCAACTGCTAACAGACATGCATAGTGAGAGTTAATGCATTCATTTTAAATTACTGAACATTTCATATAATTTGATTTAGTTATTACACAATGAACACATGCACAATTGTGTATGTCATATGCATCTTATTATTTGTGTCAAAGGTGTATGAATTTTACAGTTGGCTGCATTGGAATGCATGCGCATGATAAAATGTTCTTTAAACATGTCATGCGGGGGGATATTTAAAAACAAAAACTGCGCAAAAATGCCTGGAGAAACATCATGCTGGTGCATTTGTTGATAAATAAAAATTATTTTATTTTATTTTTTTTTCAAAAACATTACAACCATAAAATATGTGTTCAATAAGTGATCATAGGAAAACTAATTTAAACAAATTCTTTAACATACACTGTGTCACGGTCCGGCCAAGGGGCGGAGTTGAGTCCGCCGGCGTGTGGAGTAGAGGACCCAAAATGCAGGAAGGCAGGAGTGCGGGTTAGACTGTTATGTTTTATTGTACAAACTCAAAATCAAAAACGACAGAACAAACTCCGGGGGTGACCGTGACAATGGCAATGATCCCACAAGGGACTGATCACCACCCGGGAATTAAATGCACCCACACTAATTAGGGGATTAGTCACACCTGGGGCCAGGCACAAGTGGCTGAGGGCCCGGATTGGTCAGCCTGCGGAAGGGCATGCATCCACTCAGGACCAATTGGGGCCCTCAACCAAAGCCAGCTCTACCCAGACATGACACACTGTTCAGAAACTACAAATACAAAAAAAAAACTAAAAATTCTACCTTCATTGCACTTTTTTGTGTATTTTTTTTTTCAACCTAAATAAACAAGATGTTAAAGATTATCATGCACCAAATATAAAACGTAAAACAACTTACAAAACAAATTATTTTTTAAGTACAATACTGTACGTGTTCATGCAATCTACTACAAAGTTGAGATGCCACGTGACAGCATACGATTGAAACACGAAGGGAGGAGGATGCTTGCTCTGCTCTGACAGACTGAAGTGCCATGTGCGGTGACATACTTGTTATCTGTTTGACTAAACCGCACAGTGCATAAAAGAGCCAAACTGAAACTTAACTACTAGATCTATATTACAGTGCCACTATCGATCAGATATCGTTACTGATCCGCCCACTTCTAGCCTCTACCTATCCAGCAGTTTGGCCTTCAAACAATTCTCAAACACCTTCCTCACTCATTTATCTGGATGTCAGGGCTATTATTAAATCTTCCTCAAATGATGCAACTCCGTGAGACAAGGATCAAGGAACACATCCAAGTTTGTCTTTCTACAGAAAGGAGGAAGTGGAATGCAATCAGCACCAAAGAACCTCCTGCCTCCACCTCCCTACTCTGCGCATTTATTCACAAGTTTAGAAGAACGAAACAAAAGGCGGTACTAAACTCAATGATAAAAAAAACAGGCATCTGGTGCATGTGTGGGTAGTTGTGTAGCGTTTCAATTGCAGCAAATAGTAAAGTGCTTATTCATGTGATAACTTACAATTTTTCCAACACTGGATTATCAGTTGAAGCTCTCAGACTTCCCTTGCAAGCCATCAAGATCATCCATGTGGGCCTGGCCTTGAATTTGGGCTGTTTTCTACCACATAAGTAAGGTGCTGAGTTGACAGCGCACTTATCTGAACAACACAGCCTACTCTGAGGATTGTTTCCTCAAGTGAAATAAAACCTTGTATCATGCTGTAACACAACAGTATCTTTTTATGGCATTAAAATAGAAAGCATAGTTACTGAAAACCTGCAGTTTAAAAATAAATCAAATTGGTTTCCTGTTTGTTGTCACTTTTTTCTTGTGAAATTAAAGTGGGTTGTGTTAGAGAAATACTACCGTTTTCACCGAGATGCAAAATGTGGTTTAAAAGCAGTACATATTCATCCATCTATTTTCTGAACCGCTTTTTCCTCTATCCCAGCTGGCTTTGCGCAGTAGCTGGGGTACTACTCCCTGAACTGGTTGTCAGCCAATCGCAGGGCACATAGATACAAACAGCCATCCACACTCGCAATCATACTTTGGGTGGGTTTTCAGACGGCTTAATTAACCTGCCATGTATGTCTTTAGAATGTGGGAGGAGATCAGAGTACCTGAGGAAAACCCACGCAGGCATGGGGAGAACATGCAAACTCTACCCAGGAAGGCTAAAGCCCGGACTTGATCTTCTGCCCTCAGCACTGGGAGGCAGGCGTCCACTATGCTGGCCTACATAATATATAATTTCATGGAAAATCTAATTCATCCATCTATTTTCTATACCTCAGTCTCATAGGTAGGGTTGGGTATTAAGAATCGCTGGAACTGGAACTAACATTGTGGTTCTCCCAGAATCATTCAAATTTGTAAAATTTTGTGCTAAATTTTAACGCTAAAAGTTCGCCGAGTGGAGGAAGCTGCCAACTTAACCTAAATTGCCTTGCCTGGATAAATAAAGGTTCAATTGAAAAAAATCAGATTTACAGACATTGAAATAATATGAGTGAGATATAGGCCATGCATAGCTTCACTTTTCTGTGTGTGTGTGTGTGTGTGTGTGTGTGTGTGTGTGTGTGTGTGTGTGTGTGTGTGTGTGTGTGTGCGCGTGCGTGTGCGTGTGTGTGTGTGTGTGTGTAGAAGAAGTTGTAGCTTCATGGAGTGAGACTCGGTGAGTCATGGACATACGAGTGCTTTTCACCAAACAAAAGGCATAACATTCAGGTAAGAGTGTTTTTTTGTGGGTTTTTTTTTCTAATGACACAGGGACTTAGTTAACTTTATTCTAGACAGGACATCTTCATTACTATTAATAAACTACATTATTTACTATTTGCTTAATTTTCCCTTTTGATTTAATTAATTTAATTTCCCCTTGATTTAATTGATTTAATTTCCCCTTTGTTCTTCTCCTTCCTAGGAGGAGAAGAACAACAGAGAGAGGCTCTAGTAGATGAGAGAAGGCAAACGAGCCACCAAGCCACAGCAGTGTCTCTTTTTAATTAGGTGATAAGAATACAGGTCCTAAACAGTTAAAACTGCCCCAGTATCCACTAACTCAATTTGGCACTCAAAAAAGAGCCTTTCAAGAGACATGGTAAAAAAGCTTTAAATGGTTCGAATACTCACCTAAAAAAAAAAATGCTGCTTTCTGTTTCGCGTGCCGGGTATTTGGCAAGTGTCTCAAATATGATGCTTTAATTAATGATGGAGTCAGAAACTGGCAAAAGGCATAGCAAAAGTTTACAAAACATGAAACCACTCAGTTGCACAAGGACTATGTTACTTTTTGGAACAGCTACAAAGCAAGTGTTTTAGAAGGTAATGTTCTAGAGAGGATAAAAGCAGCGAGTGCCACTGAAATTAATGAAAGAAGGGAGTACCTAGAACGCATTTTGGCAGTTACTTGCTTCCTGGGAAAGCAAGGCATACCATTTTGTGGCCATGATGAATCACAAAACAGTGACAAATAAAGGAAATGTTCTTGAATGCATGATGGGAAAATGTGACCCCTTCCTGCAGCGTTATAGACCCCCAGCAAACGCCACATACCTTTATTGTCATAGTCAAAATGAGATGATTGAATGTGCCTCACAAGAAGTAACTGCAACCTTTATTAGTGAGATGATGAAAATCAAGAACAGTCAGCACTGTGCGTGAGGTATGTTTCTGTGGAAGGTGAAGTTGAAAGGTTCCTAGCCCTAAAAAAAAAATAATGCTTGATGCTGCATCAATAACAGCTGCTATTGAGAATGAATTGCAAGAGAAGGGAATTGCGCAGTTGAAGTGTGTGGCACAGAGCTACGACGGCGCAGCTGTCATTAGCTGAGCAGTCGGTGGTGTGCAAGCCCTTTTTCAAAAGCAGCACCCTGCGACTTAAATCTCGTTCTATATCATACATGCAGAGCTATTACTGAAACCAGATTTTTTCAACATGCTTGAAAGTCTGTATTCATTCTTCACTGTTTCACTTGTCAACCATCATATGTTTGTAGACACTCAGAAGAAATTAGGATTGTTGCAAAGTGAACTTGTGCAGTTGTCAAGCACACGATGGGCATGCCAGGTTCGTTCAGTGACTGCAGTGCTGGACAATTTTCCTGCCATCATTCAGTGCCTCTCTATCAATACAGCTGTTGCAATGGGATTGAAGGTAAAACTAAGTAAATTATCCTCTTTGTATTTCTTGATTGTTTTCAAGGATCTCCTGTCAGTAACAGCAGGTTTACACATCCCTTCAGAAGGAGACTATAGATATTGCCCAGGCACAGGCATACAAGGATGCAGTGATTGAGACTCTGAAGCAGAAACTAAATGATGCCACGGCTGCAGATTTTCATGCAAAAGCTCTATCTATATGTGAGGAGAACCAGATAACAGTCTTAAAGCTGTTTTCTGGACAGAGGCGAAAGACCAAGAGAATGGATGGATTTGTTGTTGATTCAACTTGTGGGGCTGGTAGTGAAATCTGTAGTTGTTCTGAGTCTGAAGGGCTTAAATGGAAATTGTTTGTTTCCTTGTTTGGACAGAATGATCTCTAAACTTGAGAAGCGTTTTGCAGGTGTGAATCAGGACTTGCTTAACGGAATTCATGCCTTCAATCCAAGCTCAAACCACTTCATGTCAGAACCTCATTTGTCAGCACTTGCACTGCATTACCACATTGAACTCAAGTCAGAAAAAGTGATGGTTGCCAAAAACTTTCTGAAGCGCAAAAGTGAGGCTGGCGCAATTGGGGATATGCTGACAGTGTACAATCTTTTGGACAATGAGATGTTCCCTTCACTGAAAGCTATTATTCAGGTTGCCTTAATTATTCCAGTTAGCAGCTGTAGCTGTGAGAGATCTTTCAGTGTCTTGCGTCGCCTCTATACCTGGTTGAGGAGGATTATGGGTCAAAGCAGACTCAACCACCTGGCTATGATGTCAATTGAAAAAGAGATGCTTGAGAGAGAGGAACACCAAAAAGTGATTGACAGATTTGCCAACCTCAAGGTTAGGCGACATAGTTTAAAGAAGAAAGAATAATCTGCACTTTATCCATAATCTGATCATTACATACATTGCACAATAAATAAGGGTTGCTCTTTTATTATCCGTTATTTATTCAATTCAAGCACTTTCCTTTTGAAGTGTATTTTTATTTATATACTTGTAGTAAGAGACAAACAGTGATGAAGTCAATTTGTTTTAATATGTTTGAGAAGATGTGTCTACACTTCACCCATGCTTAGACTTGTACGTACATTGTTTGAAGTATAAGTCGGGGGTGCATCTTTATTATCAGTTTTTTTTATTTTGTGAATTCAAGCACTTTCCTTTTGAAATTTACTTTTATTTGTGTATATTTGTCTCAAAGACAAGATGTAAAAAGGCACTGACGACAACCAGTTCTAAAGTCAATTTGTTTTGTTAAATGTGTTTTATATGATGTTTTATAAAAGTCCAAAAACAAGTCCATTGTCCATTTATGTACTCAATGTTAACTGTGGGAAGCTGGTTTACTCCAGAAACTTGGATACTGTCAATGTGTATGTTGAGGAGCTGTTGGATCAAAAATAGTACCCTTACACATAAATTGCGGTTATTATTTGTCCTTTAATTTGATTCTGTGGGCCTTGCAAAATCAGTCAAAATCAGCCGAGAGCGAAGGGGGTTGCATTAGTAAGAATGGCTGGGCGTGAATGAGTTAGTTGAACAAAATAGAAATGACATAAACACAGCTAAGTTAGCAATTAAAAAGTATTGATTCAAATATATTTTCCAACACATGATTCCAAATACAAAATAGATAGAATGATACAACAATTTCAAATAATAAAGAAGAAATATTTACTGGTGTTTGTCAAATTATTTGTAGACAATTCTAAAATAGCAAATTGCAAATTCGACTGCTCAATTTGATTTAAGATTAAGATTCACTGACTGTCACACCCACCTAAATGGGGCAAAGTTCGTTCTCCACATTTGACCCATGCCCTGAGGGAGCAGTTGAACAGCAGCAGTCGCGCTCAGGAATCATATGGTGATCTAGCCCCCCAATTCCAACCGTTAATGCTGAATGTCAAGCAGGGTGGCAATGGGTCCCATTTTTTTTTTTTATAGTCTTTGGTATGACCCGGCCGGGGATTGAACCCACGACCTCCCAGTCTCAGGACAGATACTCTACCACTAGACACTGAGCTGGCTTTCCTTTGTAAATTAACAAAATACATAATTTGGCAAAATTTATTGATTTAAAAATGGAAAACTTTCCGTTCAGACACTAGAGATTTAATATTTTATGTAAGGGGGAAAAAATCTTAAATTTGATGCAACACATCTTGAGTTGGCTTGAGGAGGCTGTTCCTCATTTTCATTCTCCAGTAAAGGTTGGATTGGTCACTGTAGTGGTGGCATTCTGGAAAAGTGGATTGTCTGCCTGTTAACAGAGAAGTGATCATGTTAAGCCAGGTGCTCACAGACAATGCGGTTGACCTTTACAAAACAGCACAATCGCACATTCGTCACACACCTCTTTAATTGTTTCAGATTTTATGACCTTACAATCACAGACTTAAATGTTTTCAATGAGATTGTCAACTAACAAAAAGTACAGCACAATTGTGAAGTGGAATGGAAACGATTAATTATTTTATTAGTATTCAGCCCCCATAAGTCAATACTTTGTAGAGCCACCTTTCTCTGCAATTACAGTTGCAATATTTTGTGCATTTCTCTACCAGCTTTGCACATGTAGACATTGACATTTTTGCCCATTCTTTTTTAAAGTAGCACATAATTGTCAAGTTCAACAAAGATCATGTAGGGTTGTCATATTTTTAAGCAAATATAAAGCTGATAAGTATTGTGTGCATTTGTATTCAGCCTACTGAACTCTTGATTCCCCAAAATACAATCCAGTGCTATCAAGTTCCTTAAAAAGTGGACGCTGTAATTAATAAATAAATAAAATAGAGTCCATTGTGTGTAACTTACTCACAGTATCTCACTAAAGTGAGTACAGCCCTCACATTTCTGCAGATTTTTATATTTTTTCATGAGAGTGAAAAGTAGTTCCGTGCACAGTTTATATAACAGTGTAAAAAAAATAATAAGAATAATTCAAAAATAGTGCCATGTGACTCGTTCAGGTATGAATAAGGAACAGGGGCCTCTTGTACGAAGACTTGCGTGGCCTTTCATACTAAAACACGGCATGTCCAAATCCAGAAACCGTCGCACTCACCAAAAAATCCAGATGCACGAATCTGTGCGGACTGTACAGGCCAAAATTTGGGCACACCTCATTTAATACATTTGCTTTCTTTTCATCACTATGTACAGTGCAGATTCTCACTGAACGCATCAGTTCATCTACTGATGCAAAAACCTTGGATACATCAGTGGCCATCGTCCCAGATTTGAACCCTTTAAATGTTTTGGAAGTTTGACCTCTCAACAGATGAAATCAGCCTCAACTTTGAAGATCACATTCAGCTTACAATTCATCTTCTGAGGCATCAGCCAAAGTTTGGTTATTTTATTGTAGCTCCTTGTGGTATTTTCTTGCTTAAATGAGGTCATATTACCAGAGTGGGAAATTTGATTTAATAATTTTGTGTCAATTAAAATGTTATTTGCCATTTGATGTGGCTTGTAAAAAGTGGTTTATTGATAACTTATCATGGATGTTATATCACAAATGCTTTTGGTCACATGAAGAAAATAAAAATGTTGTGAACAGTTTTTGTTTGTTTGTTTTGTTTTGTCCCACCACCCCAAGTAATACACGATCGAGGGACAATACACTATTGTATTTACAAGTCAATATAGCCTGTGTGCATTTTGGGGCGGGGTGTCATGGTGACACTTTTTAGAGGACCATCGCGATAATTTTTCATCTTCAAATTTCATATTTCATAGCTCATTTTTATGTTCAAGTCATCCCACTTAAAGGAGCAAAAAATAGTGAAAAAATGTGTAGTGATATTTGCGGAGCCGGCAGACTTAATTTCTCATCTCATCGTTGAAGCAGCGTGTAACGGCGTCGTATGAAATTGATAGCAACGACAAGCGATCAAAACATTAAATTTGTATTTACAATACATTACATTTGTATTTATAATGCATTACATTAGCCTACATTACATACAAGGCACTGACGCATATAACTTTTCATTTCCGACTCGCTGTGAGTGAACGATCGAGTGGAAGCATGTCAGTCTGCTCTGCGGGGGGCCCTGCGTGCAGCTACTCGCCCGAGTTTGCCCCTCGCGTCATTGAAAATGGTTTAGTGTGTGAACGTAGTCAATTAAATTAAAAGTAGAAAACAATTAAGAAAGAGATCCCGAAATTGAAGATTATCTCTGTCTGTTATAATTACAATTTACTGTATATGCGGACCAATGACAAGGTAGGATGACTCTTCTGTTCACTTTCGTGCTTAATGGTGTATTTTAAGTTTTTTTGGTTGCTATTTCCATCCATCAATCCATTAGCAGATCATATGAAACTATCATTTCATAAATCATCCATTGTAATGTAAAACGTAAAATAAACTTGTCTCACCTCTGCCCATTTGGATTTCTTCTTTTCATTTTCAAACTTCCTGAATTCTTTCAGATCCCTCATGTAGATAAGCAACTTAATCAGCATTAATAACAAGATGCCAATGAGAGCCACGGATGCAATGGAACCGCCGATGATAGCCACGACACTGGGTGGTTCAGGACACTCTGGAGCAAAACATGACAATAGGTTATACATGTAAATGGGAGCATCCAATTGCATTAAGAAAGCTATTTTTAGGCCATATCAATGGAATACAGACACATAACATTGTTTAAAAATGTAATGCACCATCAGTACTTGCAGGCACAAGAAAGCAGAATGTATATTGTTCATGTAGCTAAAGTCATAGCAAGCTAGCCAACAGACAGTGTCTTGAAAGGATCCCAGAGCAATTAGCCCATTTTGTCAGATTTTATACATTTTCATTTTCTGTAGTGCCTATCCTCATTACAGTCATGGGTGACTTGGGCAAGAGGCGGGGTACAGCCTGGATGGGTCTGTAGAAGCAAATAAGTTAATGAGAGCCTATACGTAATAATGGCCCATAATGTAATAAATTTGCTCGTTTTCTTTTTATTTTATTAAAAGGTCCATAATGTCATGATAAGGGGAGCGTTGGAAAGGGTGGACCCAAATGCAGGGAGACATAGACTGGAGGAGACAAGAATTGTGAACAAAGTGAGAAGCTTTATTAAAACTTGTAGGGACCGGTGAGAGGACGAAGACTGGCTGCTAAGACTGGACCGGGACGAGTGGGGGCTGGCTGCCATGACTGGACCGGGGCGAGTGAGGGTTGGCTGCCATGACTGGACGGGGCGAGTGGGGGCTGGCTGCCATGACTGGACTGAGCGCGAGGGGGCTGGCTGCCATGAGTGGACTAAGCGAGAGGGATCTGGCTGACTGTAGCTGGCAGAACGTGGAGAACTTTGATGGAATGTGGAGAACTACAAGGTGACATGAGCTACAGGACAGTGACAAAGATGACGAGACGACGAGGGAGGGCCAGACTGAGACAAAGGGAAACTTAATGGTGATGTGGAGGACTGGGCGGGAACTAAGACAACTAAACAAAGATCACTTACCTAAACTCGGGCTTGGCTTGAACGAAGGGGACGCTTTGGGTGGAGGTATACACCATAGAGCTGTGATCCACCAGTAATTTAAAAGAAGAAGAAGAACAGGAAGCGACTGCGCTGTGCGATGACATCGTGTGAGATTGCTTTTGTAATTCTTGATAAACCGTAGCGTTTCTTTGATGATTTCCATCTAAAATTGCATTAATATTCGCTTCTTTAATTAATTCCAAACATAGATGGGAAAAGTACCGACATTTTGTACTTGAGTAAAAGTTAAAGGACCACTGATTGTCACACCCACCTAAGTGGGGCGAAATTCTTTCTCCGCATTTGATCTATTCCCTGAGGGAGCGGTGAGTAGTAGCAGGAGCCGCGCTCGGGAATCATTTGATGATCTAACCCCCCAATTCCAACCCTTAATGCTGAGTTTCAAGCATAAAAAATGACTTTGGTCAGGACTCGTTCAAATAATTACTCAAGTAAAAGTAAAAAAGTACAGGCTCTAAAATGTACTTCACGAGTAAAGCCCTTGCAACATTTTTTACGCATCTGTATGGTGCCCTTGGTTTAAAGATGCAATGGAAATTAATTAAGTTTAAATTTATGATGTTTTAAATTTGTTAAACATAAACAAGAGGACTTCAGACATTTTACAACTTGCCTTAAATACATGTATAAATTATATGCTTAATAATGTTTATAGGAGGAAACTATCCGTTCCGTTCCGTCTTCAATTCCGCTTATCCGGGGTCGGGTCACGGGGGCAGCAGCTTTAGCAGGGAAGCTCAGACTTCCCTCTCCATAGCCACTTCAGCCAGCTCATGCGACGGGATCCCAAGGCGTTCCCAGGCCAGCCGAGAGACATAGTCTCTCCAGCGTGTCCTGGGTCGTCTCCGGGGCCTCCCGCCGGTAGGACATGCCCGGAACACCTCCCCAGGGAGGCGTCCAGGAGGCATCCGAACCAGATGCCCGAGCCACCTCAACTGGTTTCTCTCAACGTGGAGGAGTAGCGGCTCGACGCTGAGTCCCTCCCGGATGACCGAGCTTCTCACCCTATCTCCAAGGGAGAGCCCGGCTACCTTGCGGAGGAAACTCATTTCGGCCGCTTGTATCCGGGATCTTGTTCTTTCGGTCACGACCCACAGCTCGCTGAAGCTAGCTCTGGGAAACTTGTATATTTTTATTAAAGAATTATAACTGTTGTAATGAATATTGCCCGTCAACCCTTAATTTTTCCTCCTTTTTGCCTTTTTAAACATTTCCCCCTGGGGAATGTGTGCGTTCCTTGATGGATTATCCCTGTGTTTCCTCAAACCAACCAGAAATAGTTCAAAAAGGAAAAACTATTTGACTCCCGAAAGGGACTGAATTTTCATTTTTACAACCCACAGGAAACGCATACCTCAGCGCCTACCGAGATCTAAAATCCTGTTCAGCAAGCAGACTAGCGATAGGACTGCTTATCAGTCCCCAGACCACTTTTATGGTCTAGTCTATCTACAGGAATCAGCTATGTGTTTTTTGGAAACAACGGCCCTCGGAAGTTATACGGCACCACAGTGCCCTCCAGCGCTCACTATCGGTATTATCCTCAAGAATCCTGCCGCTTGTAATTAATCTGAAGTCTACATAATTCTGGACATGAACGGACTCTATGTACTTGACTGACATCAAATGACTTCTGTTTTTTATCTTTGTATACAACCTGTATGTCTATTGAAGTGCATCTTCTGTTTCAATTTAATTATAACTGTTTTGATTTAGTTATAACTATTTAGAATTGGACATAATTGCTTTGATTTACTTAGTATAGTTCTGTGTGAGAATTCAAATGTTGTCGGGGGGGGGCGTTCTCTTTTCACATTCCTGAAATGGTGGGCGCAGGGCGAATGTGTTAATTAGATCCCTTTGTTCCCACTCCACGAGGTCTGTCTCTTCTGAAAAAACAACTCAACTCTCTTATCTGACTTTCTGTGTACCATGTGACTATCTGGGAGGGATTTGGAAGGACAAAAGAATATTAGGGACGAGCAGAGGGAGGGGCGTCACAGATAAGGAACGAGTTGGAGCCGTAAGGCTGCATTTTATCTGTCCACAAGCTTGTGATAATAAATCCTTGAGGAAATATCTGATTTCACAGATCTCATTGTATGTTTTGATAATCAACATCTTGAACACGAAAAAAGTAAGAATCCTTCTGACAACACTATCTCAAATAAATGATGTGTGTAACTTCTGCACCCATCTAAGTTTAGCTAATTAGGAAGCTTAGCGGATTCAATAACTTTATGATCGCGGTAATGTTTGAAATGTGTTCAGAATGATCAATGAAGAATCTGGCTTGTCAATTCTGATTTTAAAAAAAATCTAAAATGCTAACGCTTCCATTTCTTTTTCCCATACACCTTTTTCATTACTTTCTTATCTTAGTTCATTAGGTTGCATGTTTTCTTTTTATCTTTGATTCGCATTATAATTCCGTTTCATTAATATGTTAGGCTGTGACTAATATATGTGTGTTAACTAGATAAATTTGTTGTCTAGAGATTCCATTTCTGCCAAATCATTTGTGTTTTCTGAGTGGATTAGAAATTCTCTTATTCAAGCAAAGAACTCCATAATTAACTATAGTAGCAACTTCAGATTATGAATACTTGATAGGATTTTTATCGTTTACTTTGCTCCTACAAACAAGCGTGCCCCCAGAGGTTGCTGGGGAAATTACAACTCCCTTTAGTACCGTCTAAATTTCTCGTTTGCCATTACGGCAACCCAAATAATCGCTACACTGTAGTTCAACAAAAGATGCCTCTGCCAAATCTAATATTGAAAAGAGGGTCTTCAAAGCAGCACATACCATTCACATTTGTTCTTTTGTTTTTTACTTGTTAAAAAATAGTACCACCATGCCACAAAACGTATTTGTAAGTATTTGTACTTTACTTCAGTTTCGTCATCCCCCCAAACATACCTTACTTTTCCGTCCGCTATTGCTATCAAAACGTGCAACGTGTATACGATCTTGTCAGCGTTTATTCGCAAAACCTGTTGCCATAGCCAAAATTCGCATTTTCCTTTATTCGATACGCTGCAAAATCCATCCCCTCCAAACGTCTTTTGCGAATTTTGGGCCTTTTTCGAATTTCTAGCACTTCCACTCAGTTTTATTTTCGCATTTCTTTAAAATTCTAATAAAAAGGGGTGGATGGAAACCCACCTTGTGAGTGTAGATGGTTGTTTGTCTATGTGTGCCCTGCAATTGGCTGGCAACCAGTTTGGAGTGTACGCTGCCTACTATCTGTGGCCAATTGGAATAGGCTCCAGCACCCCCGCGCCCCTTGTGAGGAATAAGCAGTTAAAAAAATGTATGGATTGATGGATGTTTACAGCTAAGAAGGGTCAGCATAATTTTAGTAAGGGATGTGGTGTAATCCATAGTATTACATGTTTAACCACTAGAGGACAGACTAGGTCTGTGAGCTCATAGTTACATTAGGAAACACACACACACAAAATATTTGTTGTTCAACCTGTTAATAAAGGAGGCTCTTCGGTAACTCAAGACAGCAGTCTTAATTTCTAAAAGACCCCAACACAAAAGACTTCCCTCCCTCCCAGTGTTTTGGAACTATTCCTGTTAGCACCACTAGCCACGCTTCAAAACAACGGTCTGTATAATGTGGATAGAATTTTGCTAAGCTACAAGGGATGTTGCATTCATGGTGTCAAATACCATAGGAATTGCTGAAATCTTGCCAACCAAGACACCCTCTGCATCTTTTGAATGCAATTCAATTCAAGCAAGCTGGGCCACTCGGGGGTTGGTTCTGGGCCACATGTGGCTCGCGGGCCGCTAATTAAATAAGCCTGAGTTAGAACATTATATATTTATAATAATATAAATTATAATATTTATCTGATAACTTACATTGATGTCTCTGCATTTGGCAGTTTGTAACTAATGGTTGTGTTTTTATAGTCAGGAACCCAGTTGCTGCCAACAGGATCGAGCAGATTCACCTCCAATGGGCACTAAGGGCTAATCGGATTCACTGCATGCCAGGGGACTAACTCTACAGGTGCTGTCCCCCCTGGCTGGGCGTGGGCGGGTCTGCCCCTCTGTTGGCTGCTGGGTGGCGGCTGCGTCTTGGTCGTTCCCTGGGTCTCGTGGGGGGTGCTGTGTTGCGGGGCTCTCCCTGGTGTCCGGGGCGGTGCCGCCCCGGCGCGGTCCGTCGCTCTGGGTCCGGCGACGCGGGTCGGGGCCTATGGGCCGCCGGGGTGCCCCGTGGTTCCCTCTCCCCTCCCCCTTCCTCCCCCTTGCTTCCTCTCCCTCTTCACCTCTCCCCGCCCGTCCTCCGCCTCCCTGTCCCTTCTCCCTCGTCGCCCTTCCTCCTCCTCTCCCCCTCTCTCTGCGGCCCTGCCGCTGCCTCCTGCCCTTCCTGTCGTCTCCTTCCCCCGTCCCCTCCCCCTCCCCTAGGCCGGGGGTTCCATCCGTGGCCCGGGTCTCGGCGCTCCGGGGGCGGGGGGGTGGGCGGGGTTGGTGTTGTGCCCGCCCCGCTCCGGTGGGCCTCCGGGCACTTCGGGCGGGCCCCGGTGTCCGGGGGGCGAGCCCCGCCGGGGTCCCGGTGGGGTGGGTGGGGGTTTTGGTGGGCGGGTGCGCCTCCCCCCCCCCCCCGCCCGGTTGGGGGGGCCCCAGCTGGTCGCTCCTCTTAACTCACTGCACTAGTTTTGCACAATACATTTTAGGGCACATAACACACTTTGGGGGGGAGTGGGGTGGGGTGGAGACACCGTCTCCGCCCTGCAGCTCCCCTCCAAATTTTAATGCACCACACAACTGGGGGGGGGGGGGGGGCATCGGTTGGGGCAGGCCGCAGTATGGAGCAGTGCTGCGGTCGCCTGTCCGTGTCACCCCCCCCCCCCCCCATTTTAATGCACCACATACGCTCATTGACATGCCTGAGGGGCGGGTGGATCGGAGCAGGGGGGGATATCATTTCCCTCTGCTCCGGTTCACCTGCCCCCAATTTTAATGCACCACACACACACACTTATGTATATACACTGGGTGGGGTCACACTCACGGTTTAGGGGTAGAGTTCGCCAGTCGGCGAGCTGGCGAACTTAGTAACAGGGTTAGTTTTTCACTTAGATCGTTGGGGTGACGACCGGGGCCTCTCCCCGCTGGGCCTGGGGTTCGGGGATGCCGCCCGTCCTCCGGTGCCCCCATCTCCCCTTCTGCCCCTGGTGTTCCGTCCCTCCGCGTGGTGGGGTGGGCGCGGGTGCCCTCTCCGCTCCGCTGCCCGGCCCCCTCTTCGGCGCGGATGCCTGGGTGCGGTGTGTCCCTGGGGTCGGGGTCTGGGGGGCTGTCGGTTGGTTGGGGGCGGGGGGCGGGGGCGGCTTGGTTGGTGGGGGGGTGGTGGTGGGGGTGCCGGGGTGGGGGGTGCTGGGGTGGGGAGGGTGTCTGGGGATTTGGGGACCTGGGGGCGGTTGGGGCTGGGTTGGAGCGGGTGGCGGGGGCGGGGCGGTCGTGGGGGGAGCGGGGGTTGTGGGCCGGTGGGGTGCCTGGTGGGCCTGCAGTGCCCCGTCCTGCTGCGTTGGGTTGGGGGCGCGGGCCGCGTTGGGGTGGGGGGCGCTCCTGCTCCGGGGTTTGCTCTCCGGCCGGTGGCCCCTGCGGGGCCCGGGGGTCGTCCTTTGGCGCGGCCGCGGCCTGGGGGGCCCTGAGGTGTTGCGCTTGCTCTGTCCTGGCGGGGGTCGACGGCTCCCCTCTTTGGTGGAGATTTTCATGCATGCTAGATCCACCACACCAGCATCTATCGAGACTCAGACACAATTTGTTTCTCCCTCAGGTCATTGATTCGGTGGAGGCTGGTGTCTGTGGATCTCACTCTGCTTCGTCTGTCCTTTCTACCTTTCCTCAGTTTCTCCTTTGGGCCCTTGAGGTTTCCCTGATTTGTTGGAGTTTAGATGTCTCTGGGGTTGGTGAAGGTTAGTGGCCCGGTGGGTGGTGTCTGGTCGGTGCTGGGCTTCGCTCTTCTTTCTTTTCTTTGGTCCCCCTTCGGGTCTCCTGGCGGCCCCACGACTCTGGCTGGATTTTGAAGTGTTCGGTTTAGGTGAACGGTATGGGAATTCTTATTTATTAATTTTTTTTTCTTTCTCACGCACGCACGCACGCACGCACGCACGCACGCACGCACAAACACACATACAAAAAAAAAAAAAAAGGGAGAACAATGATGATGACATTTCAAATGATCAATACTGAGATCTCCCAAAAAAAAAAAAAGAACATTATATATTTTCTCTTGGTAGTGTATTTGATTGAATATAGGTTGAAAATAATTTGCAATTAATAATAATAATAATAATAATGCATCAGATTTATAAAGCGCTTTTTGGGATACTCAGACACTTCAGAATGGATACATTATTCAAGCACTCACACATTCACACTCTGGTGGCGGTAAACTATATAGGTAGCCACAGCTGGAGACAGTCCTCCAATAAATACGGCCACATAGGTCGTTTTGAAAAGGTGCCATATTACGACCAAGTGTTACATATTTTAATTTAGCAACCTCTATCTGCCATGTTGAATAATGCAAAAATCCAAAAGTGCGTCTCGAACCCGGCCCGTCTGGTCGGAAGATGAGTGTTCATCTGATTGAGCTATTTGTCCATTTATTGCTTTATTGTTGATAACATGTTTTCTTAGTGTTGACTACATGTTTTGTAATGGTGTCCAACCTCACTGTGCCTTTTCCTAATCTCAACCATTAGTGTCCCATGGAAAGACGTAACGTGTACCGTACAACTTCACTGAAAGCCTCATCCTAACCCCAACCACTAGTCTGACGGCGAATTGACATACATGTCAACACTAAAAATAAACACTAAGATCATTACTGGAATGTTAGCTCAGTAAGATAGACGTTAAAAAAAAAAAACTGACATTGCGATTTTTGGGGGGTCTGCCATATATTGCGTTATATATTGCAATATTAAAAATAGAAAAATTTTAACCAGATGACTTGAATAGCTGTTTGGTAAGAATTTGTTTAACTCACCATGACACCATTGTATTCATATATCAAATGTGCATTGCATTTGGTCTCCATTGTTTTTTTTTTTTTTTTTTTTAAATCAAATTTTCGTCTTTGGACTGTGACAAATACAAAAAAAAGAATAATCGTACTGTACTCAAATCTCCATGGCATGAGTAATCAATAGAAAAAAGTCAAATAAATAGAAAAAAGTCACTTTGGAGGTGAACTACTCTAATGCAAAAACTCTACATCTTACCACAAATATTTTTCTTATTTCTAATTAAATTACCATTGGCATTAAAGATGCAAATTGTCTAAAAACAAGTTACTTTTTAGGCGATAAGTATTATCTTAAATGTAATGGGATTTGTTTGGACCATAAATGAGACATTTTAACAATAGTAGTAGTAGTATATTAACCATTGACAGATATTAACTTACCAACTGCAAGATGCAGCCTGTGCCCGGTTGTGAAGTTGCTTAAAACAGTAGTCTTAACATTATGTGTATTTTAAAGAATATCCTGTATATATTTTTATGTTTTTATATTATCAACTGTCGTTTAGAGGCGGCGCCTAAGGCGCGGCTCAACTTGCTCAAACTGTTCTGTGTTTTTCCATGACATATGAAAACAGAAACTTAACCATGTTTATATGAAACGAAACTGAAACTTAACTGTAATAAAAGCGACTTGTGGCCGGGGGAGGAGAGGAAGTCGGACGGAGCCGAGCGTGAGTCAACGTCTCACGTCTCCCCTTCTCTCCCCAGCCGCGGTTGCATTGAAACAAAGCACAGCCTCTGCCTCGTTTTTCCTTTGTGCACGGTCGGTAACTAAGGGGATCTGTAATATCAGACCCAACACCGGTCCACTCGTTTAAGGCAGCTGCACTCACCCTGTTTGCAGCATTGTCTGTCTGATGGCATTTCATACCGCTTGTCGAGCATGTGGATAATTTTTTTTAAAACCCCTCTTTAGTTACGGTGTTGAATGGCTCCATGTCTTATTACGCCAGGTGAAAAGTTATTACAACCATGATTTGTCGGTGCTGGTTGGACTTCTTATTATAAGGTATTATGTTGGCAAAGGTGTCTGTAATTGTTTTTTAAGTAAATGAAGTTTCACCTCGGGTCACACTTCTTAGTTTGAACTGGTCATACAGGGGCTTGTGATGGCGATTCAAATGGTCGGACAGGTTTGTTGTATTACCTCGTGTTGCGGCAACAACAGCGAGGCACTGTCAGCAGAGAATGTTTTTTTGTCTTCTTTTTTTTTTATAGCCAAAATACTTCCATATTTCGGATGTTGACTTTCTTTTGGGAACTAAATCCACTGCCGCTTCTACCGCCGTGACTTCTACCACTGTCTCCTGCATGTCGCATGTGTTTTCAGAGCAGACGCTGTGAGAGTAGAAGGGGGAGGGGCCGGTGACTGATTAGCAGGAGGGAGGGGGGAGAGCGAGGCAGGCTGTGCAGAGCATAGAGTGCTGCTTAATGAAGCAAAACAAACGTTTGCTTGTTCTAAAAAAATTAAATTAAAAAAAGAAGAGAAAAACATTGCGATTGCGATGTGCGCGATAGTCACATTGCAAGACGTCAAACGAATGTTTGAGCAGACGATTCGAGTTTGAGTCTGTTTTGTATTTTTTCACTATTTAACATGGCCGATAGAGGTCGCTAAACAGAGGTGGCAAATCCAAGTCCAGAAAGTAAAAACCCTGCCACAGTTTGGCTTTAGGCCCTGATGCTAGCTAGCTAGCTCCATAGCAGGTAAACGAGCACCATGGGAGCTAGCTAGCACCTAGGGCTAAAGTCAAACTGTGGCAGGGTTTTTACTTTCTGGACCTGGATTTGCCACCTCTGTCGCTAAACTACAATGTGTAACACTTGGTTGTATTTAGGTACATGGTAAAACGACCAATCTGGTCGTTGTTGTTGTAGGACTTTTTCTTGTCCTCCGACCACCACCAAACATCGCACCATAAGCACACCAGTGAGAAAGGCACTGGAGGCAATGTGTATGAAGTGTTTTGCCCAAGGACACGACGACACATGACTGAGAGAGAGTGGGAATCGAACAATGGACCTTCGTTACTGGACGACTGGCACCCCATGGCCTCCACAACGCATTTTACACAATGTCCCAACTTAATTTGAATAGGTGTTTTGTACATTTTTGGGGGGAATTGCTACTTGCTAGAGGACAACCATCCATTTAAGCTATACAGTGATACCTCAGCTCACGAACTTAATTGGTTCCCAGGAAGTGTGTGTGAGGCAAAAAGTTTGTCTTCCAAACATTTATTTCCCATAGGAAACCATTAAAATGAGAATAATCCGTTCCCAGGTCCCCATAAAACATAATTTTCTACTAAATAAGCCTTAAAACTACACAAAATATACCTGATTTTATGTATAATAAATGTACTATTGTATTGTAATTAAAGAAATACACTGTACTGTATAATAAAGTCATTTTATTTGCCTTTGTGATGGTACAGTAGTTGATGGCTTGATGGAATGGAGTGGGAGGAGGAGGGAGGGAGGGAGGGAGGGAGTTACTGTTTGGAAGGAGAGTCACCTTCTTCACTCAACCTCTGGTGTGGCTTCTCTTCTTTGTTTCTTAGGAGACTCTTTATCCTTTGAGCTGACTAAAAACCTCTTAATTGACACCTGTTGCTTTCTGAGTTGCAAGGTCTTCCGAAACTGAGGCATCACATTATCATTCATCATGTTGATGATTCTCATAGCCACAGTCTTTTCTGAATGGTACTGTTCGATAAAAGCCTGCACATCACTCCACTTAGTCAACATGGTTTTGATGCTCTCACTTGATGCTGCAGCCATCTCCTCCTCCTCGTCGTCCTCACATGACAACTCCTGAATGACTTCCTTCTGCTTGTCCTCTTGAAGGCAAATCAAATCTTCTGTGTTGAGGACCTCATTATGGCCAGCAACAAGCTCCTCGACGTCATCTGCATCCACTTGGAGTCCCATGTTCTGTCCCATGGAAACAATGTTGTTCACAACAACAGTCTTGAGGATCAAATCCTTCAAAGTCCCTCTCAAGGATGCATGCGGGCCACAACTTCTTCCATGCTGCTTTCAAGGTTCGAAAGGTAACATCATGCCAAGCCTTTCAGTTGAACACAATGATACACATTGAAATGGTCCTTCCAATAATCCCTAAGGGATAGGTCGGTGTCATTGGTCATGCGAAAGCACCGAGTAAATAAAGCCTTAGTGTAAAGCTTCTTAAAGCTTGCGATCACTTGCTGGTCCATGGGCTGCAGGAGGGGGGTTGTGTTGGGAGGGAGGAATTGGACCTTGATGAATTCAAGATCACCTTGAAGTTCCTCCTTCAAACTTGGTGGATGCGCTGGGGCATTGTCAAGGAGAAGAAGACACTTGACAGGGAGGAGTCCTTTCTCCTTGAGATATTTCCTCGCTGAAGGAGCGAAAACATCATGCATCCAGTCCATAAACAGGAGACGAGTAACCCAAGCTTTGGTGTTGGACTTCCACATTACAGGAAGCTTGGATTTAACCACCTGGTTTTTCTTGAAGGCCCTTGGGTTTTCTGAGTGATAAACCAACATCGGTTTTATCTTACAGTCGCCACTGGCATTACAGCAGGAGGGTTAGCCTATTTTTCATAGGCTTATGCCCAGGGACGGACTTCTCTTCCTGTGTAATGAAAGTCCGGTTAGGCATCTTTTTCCAAAAAAGGCCGGTTTCATCAGCATTAAACACTTGATGAGGAACGTAGCCTTCTTCTTCCACCATCTTGAGGAATGATTCCTTGTAAGCTTCGGCAGCCTTATTGTCAGAACTGGCTGCCTCACCATGACGAATGACACAATGAATCCCTGTACGACGCTTAAAGTTCTCGAACCATCCGTGGCTAGCCTTGAAATCATCAATGGATGACGAACTTCCAGGTTGCCTCTCGATGATATCCGAGTGAAGTTGCCGTGCTTTCTCGGCGATAATACCCTCACTCACACTGTCCCCTGCGAGATGCTTTTCATTAATCCAAATCAACAGAAGTTTTTCAACCTCTTCTATTGCCTGAGACACGCACCCTTAATAGCTTCCTTGTTCCTAAGGATGGTAGCAATGGTAGACTTAGCGTACTGGTACTGGGACGCTAAGTCACACAAACGCACACCTCGTTCGTGTTTTTCAATTATCTCCTTCTTCTGCTCGATCGTAATTTTCTTTAATGTCTTCTTAGGCCTACCACTAGCCTGTGGTGGGGTCTTTTTCGGTCCCATGATAGCAAAAGTACACTCCAAAATGGTCCAAAATGTCTACCGAACACAAACCACGTCCGCACTCAAAGAAAGGGGGTGACGAACTGGGACGCCGTGAGCGTGCGTCAGCTTCTCGTGATTTCTCATGATTTGGTTTGTCCGCCGAAAACTAGTTCGTCAGCTGAGACTATATGCTCGCGATTTTAATGTTCGTGAGGCGAAAAGTTCGGGAGCTGAAGCGTTCGTCAGCCGAGGTATCACTGTACTTGGCATTGTCAGTATGAGTGAACCTAGGTGCAATACCTACCTTTACAGAAGATTCAAGTTAATGAATGTGTACTACACAGTAAATTCTGTAGAGCAGGGTTCACCAATTCTGGTCCTCGAGGTCCAGAGTCCCGCAGGTTTTAGATGTTTCCAACTACCAACACATAATACCAAAGATCAGGATTGTCATCTGGCATGCTGATTGATGAGCTGATTATATAGATCAGGTGTGCTAGTGGGTGGAAACATCTCAAACCTGCAGGACTCCGGACCTCAAGGACCGAAATTGGTGAACCCAGCTGTAGAGTAATTTTGACTCTGTTTAGAGTGGCACCAAATAGACTCATATTTAGAGTAATATTGCCACTATGAAGAGAGTAAAATAAAGAATTGGAAAAAATAAAAAGTGAAAGTGACTCAAAGGTGGAGGAACAAACTCAAAACCTTCAGCTTGGGAGACAGCCGATCTACTTCCTGAGCCATGCAGCTACTGCTGTATGTTAGTATAGCACTCGTGTCAGCTGAAATCTTCCTAACTCCAAGAGACCAAAAACAATGTCTTAGGTCTCTTGGAGATAAACAAACAGTAGGAGGGGCATAGCTCAGATGGTAGTGTGGCAGTTTCCCAAGTTGAAGGACGTGAATTCGTTCCTCAACCCTTTAGTGACTTTTTTCAATTCTTTATTTTACTCTCTTCATAGTGTAAATCTCAGCCTACTCCACAACTGAGTCTATTTAGTCCCTATCTAAATAAGAGTCAAATTTACTCTACAAAATTTACTGTGTAGTTTGAGTAGAGGCAAAACTTCCTACTTACAGTTGACCAGAACGTTTTACAGCACTGCGTAGAGGTCTACATAAAAGTGTGGTTTTGGATTTACATGGTAAATAATCTTACCTCTCTGTTGCATAATTTCAGCAATGTACTTATCCTCTCCAAACTGTTGATCCAGCTTGAATTTGATCCAACAGCCATTCGTGTCCCTTTGCCGGCACAGCGGGCTAGAAAAAGTGAACTGATCCACCATTTCATGCAAAATTCTCTCTCTGCAAGCCATACTGCAGTTTTTTTTTAAAGGACCAGATTCAAAGCCAAGGCATTCAATGCAATTCCTGGAAAAAAGGTGGGGAGAAAATATGACAGTCTATTTAAGTTTGAGTCAAGTCATTTAAGTTGACATTGCTCAACGATTACAGTACATACAATTTGATTTGGCAGGTGTCAGGGCAACCAAGACAATCCTGGCAATGTGGACGTTGGTATCCTTTTATACACTCACAACGGTTACACTTACAATCCCCTCTACCATAACAGATGGTATTATTCGGAGTACGACACTCCTCCTCTGATACTATGCATTGACATGCTGAGCCATCAAATCCTGGGTAGCATTCACATTTTCCACAGTTGCACTTGCCATTTCCTATCAGTTGCATGGAACAGAAAGAAAAGGTACGATATTATACAGTTTATTATTTAAAAAAGATGTTTGAAACTAAATTTGTAAGGGTGTAGTAGTAGTAAGTTAATTGATGCAATGTATCACCGACTCTCAAGATCCGAACATGGATTCCCACATTTTTCAGATTCAAGGTTCTATCTATCAATTTATTTCCCCAAAATATAGCCTAACCTGTTAATTGTTATAATGGAGCTGATCATCTGTTTGAACATACATTCCATTACAGTAGCACCACTTAATGAATAAAATGAAGACAAATGTTCAAATAACAAATTAGTTTCTTACCAGAGAGAGTTGGAATGGGACTACAAGCACTGCAGCTTGCTTTATTATTATTTTTTTAATCATATATACAGTGCTCAGCATATATGAGTACACTACACCCCCTTCAAAAAATTTAGAAATTGAGCCGGATATCCGTACAACACGAGTATCCGGTACGGATAATTCATTTTTTCCAGATATGAACATAAGCCGGATATAATTCTTTATTATCCGTTTCCGTGCTCCAGCGCTCCTCTCTCACTGCTGCAGGCTGCTTCTTTTTCTCTCTCTTTTCTCTGTGACATGGTGGCCAGTCAGTCACACACAGCACGCTCTGCCCATTCACCTCTCTCCTACACTAGAGAGCTCAGGCAGAGAGTGTCTATGCTGCTTACTGCTTCTCAGCAGCTTGAGCTTCGTTGACGGAAGGTTTTGTCTTTGTGAATCTGTTTTGTTACGTAACATATACGTACGTAGGCTGTGCTTTTTTAAGAGTTAAACTCTGTTCGTGACGCGCCAGATACTGGCTGGCTGCCTTGGTGCAAATTAAACACGCACGCACGCACGTACACACACACACACACACACACACACACACTTTAATTAACACTGTTTAGTTAAGAACATTTGGTAGTAAAAGAAGGGGGAAAAAAACTATTAAAAAACAAGTCATCACTTTATCGTGTTGGAGGGATTTGCGTGTCCCAATGAGCCTAGGAGCTATGTTGTCTGGGGCTTCATGCCCCTGGTAGGGTCACCCATGGCAAACAGGTCTGAGGTGAAGGACCAGACAAAGCATGGCTCAAAAGACCCATGATGAATGTTAATTTTGGATCGCGGTTTCCGTTGCCCGGACACGGGTCACCGGGGCCCCCCTCTGGAGCCAGGCCTGGAGGCGGGGCTCAAAGGCGAGCATCTGGTGGCCGGGCCAATACCCATGGGGCCCGGCCGGGCACAGCCCGAAAAGGCAACGTGGGTCCCCCTTCCCATGGGCTCACCACCTGTGGGAGGGGCCAAAGAGGCCGGGTGCGCAGTGAGCTGGGTGGCAGCCAAATACGGGGGCCTTGGCGGTCTGACCCCCGGCTACTGAAGGGGACATGGAATGTCACCTGTCTGGCAGGGAAGGAGCCTGAGCTGGTGTGCGAGGCAGCGAAGTTCCGACTAGATATAGTCGGACTCGCCTTCACACACAGCTTGGGTTCTGGTACCAATCCTCTCAAGAGGGGCTGGACTCTCTTTCCCTCTGGAGTTGCCCACGGTGAGAGGCGCAGCAGGTGTGGGCAAACTTATTGCCCCCTGGCTAGGCGCCTGTATGTTGGGGTTTACCCCAGTGGATGAGAGGGTAGCCGCCCTCCGCCTTCGGGTGGGGGGACGGGTCCTGACTGTTGTTTGTGCTTATGTACCGAACAGCAGCTCAGAGTATCCACGCATTCTGGAGTCCTTGGAGGGTGTGCTGGAGAGCGCTCCCTCTGAGGACTCCCTCGTTCTTGACATCAACGCCCACGTGGGCAATGACAGTGAGACCTGGAGGGGCGTGATTGGGAGGAACGCATTGTGAGGGTCTGCTGGGAACGTCTGGCAGAATCCCCTGTCAGAAAGAGTTTCAATACCCACCTCCGGCAGAACTTTGAGACATTGAGTCCGAGTGGACAATATTTCTCGCCTCTATTGTTGAGGCGGCTGATCGGAGCTGTGGCCGTAAGGTGGTTGGTGCCTGTCATGGCGGCAATCGTGCCTTGGTTTGAAGAAATTCTGGTCCACCATCCGGCGTCTCAGGAGAGAAAAGCAGTGCACCATTAACTCTTTGACTGCCAGACGTTTTCAAAAACGGGTTGTCGCCAGTGCCAGCCGATTTAAGCATTTTGAGTGATCTTTCAAGGTCCACAGAAAACGTTGTGTTTGGACTATGGAAACACACAAAATGACCGAATGAAAGATTGGACTCTCATCTTTCATCAGAAAAAAAAAGTTTGTTTCTACCTTATTCCGTTCTTCAGTAATCAACAATAGAAAATGGTTACTTTCACCGAAATTCTCTGTTTTGAAACAAAAAACGGAGAAAAAGAGCTTTTTGTGAAACGATGTTATTTCATGCACTCTAGTGAATTGTACACTTCTTTTTGTCCATGAATGATGCCACAAACACCTAAATAGTGCTTTACTTCTGTAAAACGCTTTCACCAACAATGAAAGAGTGTTTTTTGATTGCAAAATGCGTTCATTTCCATTCAACAGTGTAACAATTTGACAAAACAATTTCGCAAACTATTTACAAATGTGTGCAACTGTGGTACTACTTACAATTATGTGGATGTTTCAAATACAGTTTTTCTTTTTGTAACGCTCTCCTGCGTACAAGGAGACGCCAGGACTCGCACACAGTTTACTTTCACTTTCGCATTGGTCCGTTTTGCGTGCAAACGTTACACTTTCTTGACGGCCTTTTTTTCCGGGGAATAAAAAGCAAGTAGCAGACTGTACACACTTCCTCCGATGAATATGCATTGGACTCGGGGCACTCTCCGTCGTCCGATCGAACGTCCGCCTGTGCGTGCTCGGTTGCGCTCCGCGTTACGACACCGTCATAGCCGCCGCATCAGCGGTTCCAATTTCGCCGTCAAGCTCGGATTCACCTTCATCATCATCGTCATCAATGTACTCTTTTAGCGTTGGTCGATGCCTTTTGTCTTGTAAGTGTAGAGCTGCTTGCAAACGCTCGCCATTGCCCGTTCTCTCCTCCATCTAGCTCCATCTAACGTCTTCTACTGCCGCGTCAATGCTTTCCAACCACGTAGTCACCATCATCTTCATCATCGATGATGATCATCGTCATCAACAATGTGCTCTTTTAGCGATGCTTTTGGTCTTTGAAAAAAACGGCTCTGGCGTTAGCTCCTCGCGACCGGCCGCCATTTTTCCTTTGTTTTCCATTCTGATCTCCTGCTCAACGCTCTAGCTCCGCCTCTACTGACGCCCACCCGATCTTGTCAAAAGAGAGTCATCGCTGCCCTCTAGGGGCCAAAAATAGTCATTAGGCTCACGAGACCTGCTTAAAACTTTCAGGAGAGCTCCGCAAGCCTTCCCAGCACCCGTTTCAAAAAAAAAAAAAAAAAATGGGAGGACGTCTTTTAACGTCTTTGGCGCTCCTCCGTAGGTTTTTGCAGAACGTCATTTAACGTCTTTGGCAGTAAAAGAGTTAACACTGTGTATAGTGGAGATGGGGTGCTGCTGACCTCGACTTGGGACGTCCTGAATTGGTGGGGAGAATACTTCGAAGACCTCAATTCTACCATCTTCTTTTAAGGAAGCAGGGTCTGGGGACTCTGAGATGGGCTCCCCTATCTCTGGGGTCGAAGTCACTGAGGTGGTTGGAAAGCTCCTCGGTGGCAAGGCCCTGAGGGTGGATGAGATCCTACCGGAGTTCCTAAAGGCTCTGGATGTTGTGGGGCTGTCGTGGTTGGCACGCATCTACAACATCGTATGGACATCGGGGACAGTGCCTCTGGATTGGCAGACCGGGGTGGTGGTCCCACTTTTTAAGTGTGTTCCAACTATAGAGTGATCACACTTCTCAGCCTCCCTGGTAAGGTCTATTCAGGGGTGCTGGAGAGGAGGGTCCATTGGGAAGTCGAATCTCGGATTGAGGAGGAGCAGTGTGGTTTTTGTCCCGGCCGTTGAACAGTGGACCATCTCTACATTGGCACATTGGCAGGATCCTCGAGGGTGCACGGGAGTTCGCCCAACCAGTCCACATGTGCTTTGTGGACTTGGAGAAGGCGTTTGACAGTGTCCCTCGGGAAGTCCTGTGGGGGGTGCTTCGGCAGTACGGGGTACAGAGCCCCCTGATATGGGCTGTTCAATCCCTGTACGACCGATGTCAGAGTCTGGTCTGCATTGCCGGCACTAAGTCGAATTCATTTCCAATGAGGGTTGGACTCTGCCAAGGTTTTGTCAGGATGGGGGAGCTTGAGGACCCAAATGCGGGAAGACAGGGCAAGGAGGCAGAGGTTCAATCAAAAAAAGGGATTTTAATTACTTACAAACAAAAGGTGATCTTCCAAATTAGAAGATGAACCAAAACATGAACCAAAACATGGGGGAACAACTAGGCAAAAACAAACAGCCTGACATGGGGAAAATACAAGGCAAAAAACGGGCAGCATGACATGGGGAAAAACAATGAACCGACACAGACAGAGGGGAGACAGCAGACTAAATACACAGACACTAACGACACAACAAGACACACCTGGGGCAAGATCACACTTAACAAGACAAGGAAGACACAGAAGGAAAACAGATCCAAACATGACAGAACCCCTCCGTCGAGGGACGGCTCCCAGACGTCCCTATAACAAAAGGGTTCAAAAAAAGGGTTCAGAGAATTGAAGCTGCGGCAGAAGTGGTTCGGGGAGTAGAAGGTGCGACAGACGTGGTTCGGGGTCTTGAAACTGCGACAGACGTGGTTCGGGGTCTTGAAACTGCGACAGACGTGGTTCGGGGACTTGAAACTGCGGCAGACGTGGTTCGGGGACTTGAAACTGCGGCAGACGTGGTTCGGGGACTTGAAACTGCGGCAGACGTGGTTCGGGGACTTGAAGCTGCGGCAGACGTGGTTCGGGGACTTGAAGCTGCGGCAGACGTGGTTCGGGGACTTGAAGCTGCGGCAGACGTGGTTCGGGGACTTGAAACTGCGACAGACGTGGTTCAGGGAGTTGGGGCTGGTGACTCCGAGCGCCACCAGCTGAAGCCCAACGACGACCGACTCCCTCAATCAAGGACGATAGTAGGTCCATTTGGGCGGCCATGGCGTGCTGGAGCTCCTCATGGCGTGACAGGCGTGCCTCCTGATTCCACAACTTGGCTTTCAGCGCTCCCGCTGGGTCCTTCTCACCCAAATGCGGGAAGACAGGGTGAGGAGGCAGAGGTTCAATCAAAAAAAGGGATTTTAATTACTTACAAACAAAAGGTGATCTTCCAAATTAGAAGATAAACCAAAACTAGAACCAAAACATGAACCAAAACATGGGGGAACAACTAGGCAAAAACGAACAGCATGACATGGGGAAAAGACAAGGCAAAAAACGGGCAGCATGACATGGGGAAAATACAAGGCAAAAAACGGGCAGCATGACATGGGGAAAATACAAGGCAAAAAACGGGCAACATGACATGGGGAAAAACAATGAACCGACACAGACAGAGGGGAGACAGCAGACTAAATACACAGACACTAACGACACAACAAGACACACCTGGGGCAAGATCACACTTAACAAGACAAGGAAGACACACAAGGAAAACAGATCCAAACATGACAGGTTTCCCTTTGTCTCGGATTCTGTTCATAACTTTAATGGACAGAATTTCGGATGGCCTGGGAACGCCTTGGGATCCCGTCGGAGGAGCTGGTTGAAGTGGCTAGGGAGAGGGAAGTTTGGGCTTCCCTGCTAAAGCTGCTGCCCCCGCGACCTGACCCCAGATAAGCAGTAGATGATGGATGGATGGATAAAAAAGAAAAGCTATGTTGCATATGACAACTCTTGTTCATGCATTTTTAGTAGTTCATCATTATTTTCTACTGCATGTGCTGTGTTCAGCAGTATTACTGTGATGATTGGGTCAGCTGTTTCTGCTTCCCTTTACAGCTGGAAAACGGAGCCCGCTAAACACACCTGCTGCTCATCAGTTCATCAGGCCAAGATAAAGGCCTGGCAGAAGCAGCAAGAAGTGTCGGGTTATTACTCCGAGACGCTATTCACCTGACCCGACTGAATAAGCTTCTACAAGACTCTACTCCTGATTCCCATGACTTGCTTTTTGTCCGCCCTCGAGCATGATTTTGGTTTTGCTTTTTGTCCGCCCTTGAGCGTGATTTTGTGTTTGCTTTTGTCCGCCCTCGAGCGTGATTTTTGTGTTGGTTCGTTTGGTGGATTAAAACTACGTTATCCACATCCCTGCCGGGGCTCTTCTACTTTCCTGCATTTGGGTCCTCCACTCACACACCATGACAGAATAACCCGACCAAGAATGGACCCCGCAGACCCCAACAGCCTGCGCCAGGCCATGGCCAGCCATGGACACTTACTCGGCCAGCACGAGCAATACTTCCGTGAGCTGAAGGAGGCAGTGTCGACGCTAACCGCCCAGATCGGATCGCTCACCTTGCAGGTGGAGCGGAGGTCGGAATCCACGGCCGCGGAAGACTTACGACCAGCCGGGACGTCTTCTGTCTTACCCGCGTCCCGATCAGCAGGCAACTTTGTTCTCTGGGAACCCAATATTCCCCATCCTCCCCGCTACTCTGGCGAAATTGGTGGGTGTGACCAGTTCATTCACCAGTGTAGTCTGGTTCTCGACCAACAGCCGCACACCTTGCCGGACGACGGCGCCAAAGTCGCCTTTATTATGAGTCTGCTTTCCGGCCAGGCAGCACTATGGGCGATGGCGGTCAGCAAAGCCAATCCGGAGCTCCGAGCTTCAGTTCCTGCCTTCCTGGCGGAATTTCGAAACGTCTTCGACCACCCAGTAAAAGGGAAGGAAGCGGGCAGCCGCTTGCTGGACCTCCGTGGCGGAATACTCCATCTCCTTCCGGGCTTTGGCCGCCGAGAGCCGTTACGGCGAAGTGCGCGGGATTTTCCGGCGGGGACTCAACCCGCGGATCAAGGACGAGCTGGCGGCACGGGACGAGACGTCCACTCTGGAGGAGCTCATCGGCTTGGCCATCCGGTTGGACAAGAGGTTGCGGGAGCGACGGCGGGAACGGGAGAAGGAGCGACGACCGGAGGCAACGGACACGGCAGCGGGAACGGGAGAAGGAGCGACGACCGGAGGCAACGGACACGGCTGCTCAGCCGGTATCGGCCTCGCCCCCCGACGCTTCGTGGCGACGCTCTCCTGCCGGAGATGGCGTCGAGCCTATGCAGCTGGGAGGAGGGCGGCTATCGGCCAAGTGTTGGAGGCGGCCTGAGAGACGTCGGGACGTCACACCCGTTCCAGCCACAACCATTCCATCCCAACGTAACATCCAGTCTGAGTACTCCCAGTCCATGGGATCAGTTAACACAAAAAGACTACAATTGTCAGGAGAAATGACATGGGGTGGGGTGAGGGCAAAGATGACGGCTTTAGTGGATTCTGGGGCGGACGACTGTATTGTCGACCCAAAGCTTGTTAACGCCATGAAATGTCCGGTGGTTAGACTCGAGAGAACCAAGGAGATATATGACCTCAACAGGCGTCTCTTGGGTGTAATTACATACAGAACAGAGAGCCTACAACTGCGTCTATCAGGAAACCACGTGGAAACCAGACAGTTCTTCATTATGCCGTCCCGGTCTGCCCCAGTGGTCCTGGGTCTGACTTGGCTGGCCAGGCATAACCCTGACATAAACTGGGGCATGCCCAGGTTGGAGAGATGGAGTTTGTTCTGTCACTCGCATTGCCTGCAGTCAGCGGTGAATGACCACGGTGGCCCAGCCGAAGCAACTATAGAGTTGATTAACCTGGATGATGTGCCAGCGGAATACCACGACTTACGGGAGGTTTTTAGTAAAGACCGGGCCATGTCTCTCCCCCCGCATCGACCTTATGATTGCGCGATAGAACTGGTTCCTGGGGCACCGCTGCCTAGTACACGCCTGTACCAAATTGCCAAGCCGGAACTCCAAGCCCTAAAGTAATATATCACAACGTCACTGGCGGCTGGGCTGATTCGGCCTTCCAAGTCGCCGCTAGGGGCAGGGTTTTTCTTCGTTGAGAAGAAAGACAAAACACTACGCCCTTGCATAGATTTCCGTGGGTTTAATGACATAACTATTAAAAACAAATATCCTTTGCCGCTAATGGACTCAACATTCGCTCCCTTACATTCGGCTACGGTGTTCACCAAATTAGACCTTCGTAGTGCCTACCATCTGGTTAGGATAAGGGAGGGCGATGAATGGAAAACAGCGTTTAAAACACCCATTGGGCATTTCGAGTATTTGGTTATGCCGTTTGGCCTCTCAAATGCTCCCGCAGTATTCCAGGGGTTCATTAATGACGTCTTACGTGACATGCTCAATCACTTTTGTTTTGTGTATCTTGACGGCATTTTAATCTTCTCTAATCTAGCAGAACATCGGCAACACGTTCGGCTGGTTTTGGAGCAACTGCTGGAGAACCGGCTATACGTAAAAGCCGAGAAGTGTGCGTTTCACACCAGTTTGGTCCAGTTCCTCGGCTATATTGTGGAGAGGGGTCAATTGAGAGCCGACCCGGCCAAGATCCAGGCCGCGGTCGAGTGGCCAACACCCACGTCCAGAAAACACTTGCAGAGGTTCCTAGGGTTCGCTAACTTCTCTCGTGAGCTACTGGCCATTATCTTTGCGTTGCAGGAGTAGCACTGGCTGGAGGGCGCGGCGGAACCCTTCCAGATTTTTACGGACCACAAGAACTTGTCGTACCTCCGGTCCGCTCGAAGATTGTATCCCCGTCAAGCACGCTGGGCCCTGTTCCTAACCCGTTTCAACTACATCATCACTTACCGACCAGGAGCCCAGAATGCCAAGCCGGATGCCTTGTCCCGCATACACGGTCCAGCCGCCGAGGGGTCTCCACCCGAAACTATCGTGCCGGAGAACCGAGTATTGGGAGCCCTCCAGTGGGAGGTAGAGCGGAAGGTGGTGGAAGCAGCTGTGACACGCAGACCCCGGTAGCGTGCCCTGAGGATAAGTTGTTTGTGCCCACACACCTTCGGCAAGAGGTGCTGCAGTGGGGGCACGCATCGAAGGTGGCATGTCACACTGGGGTGGGTCGAACTCTGTCCCTGATAGCGCAGAGATTTTGGTGGCCCGGGCTACGCAAGGACATTAAGGACCATGTCACGTACTGTACAGTGTGTGCCCGTAATAAGCCCTCTCGCCATAAGCCATCCAGCCAGCTCCGCCCCCTGCCCATTCCCCACCGTCCTTGGTCGCATGTGGCATTGGATTTCGTTACCGGGCTACCTTCTTCCAACGGGCAGTCGGTGATCCTTACGGTGGTGGACCGATTTTCTAAAATTGGCACACTTTATCGCCAGGCCTTTATCATCAGGCCAAGATAAAGGCCTGGCAGAAGCAGCAAGAAGTGTCGGGTTATTACTCCGAGACGCTATTCACCTGACCCGACTGAATAAGCTTCTACAAGACTCTACTCCTGATTCCCATGACTTACTTTTTGTCCGCCCTCGAGCGTGATTTTGGTTTTGCTTTTTGTCCGCCCTTGAGCGTGATTTTGTGTTTGCTTTTGTCCGCCCTCGAGTGTGATTTTTGTGTTGGTTCGTTTGGTGGATTAAAACTACGTTATCCACATCCCTGCCGTGGCTCTCCTACTTTCCTGCATTTGGGTCCTCCACTCACACACCATGACAATTACATATTATTTTCAAATTTTTTTTTGGGATTATAAAAAAACTTGTATAAATAGTTCCTTTATTATTGTGATCAAAAGCACTGAATATCAATTCTCAGACTGTTCAGTAAATGTTTATTGATACACATACATTTTCTGAGTTTATGGAAAAAAAAACTTGTTTCGAAAAATAGTTATTTTATGATCAAAAGCACTGATTTTAATCTCAATGAAGCTGTTTTGGCAATAATTTTAAAATAAACAAAAATTATAACAACTTTTGATCAATCCATATCAATTTCACACTTTATTTTACTATGTGTATATACAGTATATATATACTATTTTGTTTCTTCAGTTTTTTAGTGCTAGAAGGGTAGACATAGAAATGAAAAGCTTTTGCTTCTGCCGACACCCTTTCGGTTGTATATTTATGTATGGAATTTATTATTATTATTTTTGACCATGTTGAATTTTTTATTTGCCAATGAACCAAATCATTCATTTCATTCATTCATTCAAGTATGAAATTTATTTATTTTTACTACCGAATCAATGTAAGCCCCATATATTTCTGATAAAACCACGACCACTTCCGGTTTAGGCCACACCCACTTGATGTTTAGGCCCTGCCCCCCGAATACAGTTACAGATAATCTAGATAGTTGAACAGATACTTTATATAAAAGGAACCAACATACCTCCGCATAATCTATTCTGGAACTTCTCACAGTGTTCGTCATCACATTCACAGAAGTCACCATAGTAACTGCCTCCACTTGCTGTGGTGTGGCACTGGCATCTGCCACACACGCAATCTCCATGACTCTCACATTCAATACCACTTGGGCTCACACATGATGCTCTCAGGGAGTGCTCATCTTTGTTGCCAATGGAGCACTCACAGAACTGACCAACAGAGCCTTGACTGCAACTTAATAAGAATGAGACAAACTATGAACACACCACAAAAAATGCTTCGACTTTTAAGTTCAATGGATTTACATAACATTACATACATAGACAAGAACATATTGATTTTAGGAGAGTAAGTCATTCTTCCTCTCCCATTTTGAATGTGACTGAAAAAAACAAAATCTATCAGGTAAAATGACAGCTACGTATGTAACTTGTAACTACAGTTCTATGAGTCCCGGACGACCGTCAGAAGTGGTGTTATTAGCATGGTAATACCTTTAGGCACATGCAGGACGAGAATGCATAACAAAAAGACACAATTATACATAGAGTATACACCCTGGTCACCCGGGGGTCACTCATGTCGTGTCTTGTTTCTGATATACATTCTCATCCTGTGCGTGTGCAAATGTATTTCTGTGCTGATAAGCACAAGGACAAAATAGAAACCTGCAACCAAATGTTTTTAACACAGTCAGATTTGTTAGAATAAATGTACACAAGTTATACCATATTCACCCTTTTAGTTGCAAAGCATTATTCAACAGTGTGACCTATGTTTGAACTATGTGGGTTGGGGTCGTCTGTGGAGAGAAGAAGCTGCAGTTGCAACACAGGAACTGAAACCTGACAAGATAGCGGCTGGAACATTTTGCGGTTGGACTGTGAACTTTGACTGAAACTTTCCGCGCTGAAGAAAAATGTCTGCATTATTGTCTGCACAATAGCTAAACTGTAAAAACGTGATGAATTAAAGTATAAAGCTTACCTGCAAATGCCACAGCTTATTCTTCCCTTTCCATTACAATATTGTTGGCTACTTTCACTTGGATCTTTACATTGACACTCACAGTTTGTAGTTAAGGTCACTGTCAATGTGTCTTTAATACCAAGTGGTCTGATAGAGAATGTTTTGTTCTTTATGCATGAGTCTGCTGTTACTGTTACATCAAAAGAAATCTGTGGAGAAAATTTTAAGAGACAGGGTTATAGGGTATTTTCTTGTCTGAGAAAAGAGCTTTAAATAATGTCAGTGAAGCTTTTAATCAATAAATATATTGGAACACTTCATCAATCAAGCCATCACAATCAAATTAAATAAGTCAGTAACAGTATTCTGTGTCATGGAGTTGATAATCCTGTTGAATCATTGTTTTTTGGTGTTAGGTACAGTATTTAAAGGACACAGATTGCATTATTTTCATAATGCATAACAGATTGTAGATGTGTTAATACTTTGTATGACGGACATGCCTTTGACATGCTTTCGTCAAAATACACCAAACAATTTTCACTAGGTCTTCAGGTACGCTTTGAAATCAGTACAGAAGGAACTCCCTTTGTTATAGTGTGTCACCATGTTGCAATATTTTTTTATAACTATTTATAACCTGCGCTTCCTGCTCTTTCACACACACACACACACACACACACACACCGCCAACTAATACCCAACAGAGAGTCTGTTGAACTTGGGTTCAAGAGGAGTGTGTTTTGTTTCCTATGCAGTGGCAGCAGGGTCCTGGAGAATGCTAGGGATTGCCAGGGAGTTGAGCAACGTCAATTGCTTCCTTCTACCACTTTGCCCAAGTGACTTGCTCACAGTGGTAGGCTGGCTAAATTTCATTGAATATTTTTACATTATATATTTTATTTATAATTTTACATTATATATTTGTTTTTATATATATAACCAGGCTTTAGAAAACCACGAAGAACTGACCATCTGTCCCACGTGAACATTGTCACAAACTCCTTTGTTGTCCCCTTCTTGTCTTGCATCATTACAGAGTGGACTGTAGACAACTCTTACGTTTTCAGGGAGAGTATCATGGGTTAGAGTAACTTTGGAAGACAATCTCTGGAAATACAATTGTTTTGAGAGATTATGCACGTTTGAAATACCAAAATAAAAACAAGAATTGGTTTCTCTTCAGGAAAAGGGTAAATACTTCAAGACTTACATTATATGCACTTTCAATAAGTTGAACAACATTTTTCGAATCTTGTGTCAGAACTCCCACCTCAGATTTTGGAATCATTTTGGAGAGTTGCTATGATAAAATAGACTATATGATTAAAAATCATTCCACACTCAAAATATGTACATATTTATAAGTAGAATACTTTACCTTGTACATGTTTTCCACATTTTTTGTCACAGCAAATATGGGTTGAATATGTTCTTTTTCCAACTGCATGGCTATTTGTCCAACTGATGGGTAGTCCTTCACATCAATATGGTTAAACATACTTACAGTGGTCACATGTAAGTTATTGCATTATGTTCATGATGTAATTACTGTATTACAATTGCATACCGTATTTCAATTAAAAAGGCAGCTGAGTGGTACATGTTTATAACGCTGTTGCTGCACACCAAAAATATGTAATTCGTGACCTTTTTGTGTGGAGCTTGTATGTTTTGCATGTGCTTGCGGGGGTTTCACCAATTACGATGGCTTTCTCCTACAAACATGTAGACTCCCGGCCCACAATCAACTCCCAGCATTAAAAAACACATACACCACATTAAACCCTACATTAAATTTAGATTCAATTCTAAATATAAACTAGCTAAACAAGATTGCAATACACTATAAAACACTAATGGCTAGTGGTGCAACGGATCACAAAAGTGACGGTTCAGATCGGATCACGGATTTGAGCCACGGATCAGATCGTTTTTCAGATCAGCAAAAAAAGAAAAAGAAAATAAATAATAGTTTGTCTTCATTTATTTTGTAAAACATTTTTTTACCATTCAATAAAAAAAATAAATCAAAATTTCTAATATAGACCTTTAGGATTTAGGAACACAACTTTGAGTGCAATATGAGGCAGAAACATTCTTATTTTATACATGGTCCATGTGTAAAATAAAGTATTAATGACTTAAATTTGTGTTCCTAAAATCTAAACGGCTATGTTTGACATTTTGAGTTGAATGTTTTTTAATGGGCGAAAGTGTTTTATGAAATAAATAAGGAAGTTCTATATATTTATTTATTATTATTATTTTTTTAATAATTATGAAAATGTGAAATTTAAGTCACATTCCGTTCCTTTAAACATGGAGAGTGAATTACAAAGTAGCCTTGGTCCAATATATTGAAAAAGAATTAAACCAGGTACCAGCTGTCAAACTCACTTTAAACTATCAGCCAGACACTCGTTGGTAATGCTAACAGTTAGCCGCTAGCCACTTACCTCGGAGACTTCTGCTGTATGATACAATGACAGCGTAATTAATTAGTGGTTTCTTAACGTCCTAAATTAGCGATTGAATATGAGTTCAGATAGCGTTGTTTTGATGTTGGTCGCAACTACAATGTCGATCAAAACTACGATAAAGAAAGCCTAAACGTCTAAAAGGGAAGTCAAGCTCACTATCACGCCACGACATGGGCCAACTTAGCTCGACTTCTGGAATGGGCTCAGACGCTGGCTTTGGCTCTATGTTTGGACATTGTTTTAAATTAGTACTCAGCCTGTTCTAAATAGCCACGCTTGCCTGTCGTCACATCGATATGCTTTTTGGACATTATTTCTGGGACTGCTAGCATGGGTAAGTACGTTTTGTGTTTAAAGAGTGTTATTTTGTCATTTAAAAAAGCTAATTTTTTGTCTTTTAAGTGTCCGACTCATGTCAAGCTATGTAGTTAGCTAGCTTCTGTCCGAAAAAACAAGTTCCCAAACGGTTTTATTTTTAAATATACCAGAGCTACCTTGATGCAGACGCCCGAGTTCCTGTCCGGCTCGTGTAAAAGTAACATTGGTTGATGTTCTTATTAGTATTATTATTGTATTATTAGTAGTATTGTTGCTATTGATACGGAAAAATATATATGTATATGTAAGAGTATGACAATATATACATAAGGCACACTGTTCAATGTGTTCACTATAAATAATTATTACTACTATAATAGAGATACTACTATTATTACTATAATAACCTTTGCTATTATAATTCAAGATATATTAGCTGTATACTAGCATTTTTTTCTGTTTACTATACATACCTACTATTTATTGTGTAACGGCTGTTAAAAGGGGTAGGACCTGATAAGTTTATGGTTCTTCCTAGTCTTTTTCGAACATGTATGTGTAAATGTGTAGCTCATGACTGGGTGAAACTGAAACTGAAACTTTCTTATGTTGCTTTCGTTGCTTGAATGTTGTGTTTGTTGTTTTGTTTTATATGGTTCGTATATTTTGTCTTTACACATGTACTTTTATAATAAGTTTTTTTTTCTTTATATACATGTTCGAAATAAAGTTGAAAAAAGAGAAAAAACTTCAAGTAAAAGTTTACTAAGGCTATTTGCATTGCCGTCAATGTAATACTGTATTTGGTCAACTTATTTTGAAATTAGGTTTAGCGTGTTATGTTGAGTATGTTTCAGCTTCCTTGACATGTCTGAATGCCATCCATTGCGAATGTGCACTGTTGTTGTTTTTTCAACCCCACCAACCAATCCGCGGATCGTGGGCGATCCGAACCGTGGGGCCTGATCCTGATCCTGACCCCGGATCAATGATGATCCCTTGCACCACTACTAATGGCAAATTTATTGTATTTTCGCGACCATAAGACACACTTAAGTCTCACATTTTCTCAAAAATTTACGACTTTGGTAAGTGCTCCGCTTGACTGACTGTCGGAGCATTTCTCGCCGGGGCCGACACAGTGTTTACATACAGAAAAGGGTGACGTGATTGAGGTCAGCATGCGGACTCTAAAGAGGCAAAGGTGAGCGTGAAAGAGGACGGCACGCAGATGTGAAAAAAACGCCCTGGTAGGTGCATTGTGCAAAACATCAGACCCCCAAAAATAGCATCAGCGAAGAGACATGCTTATGACTCAAACAGTTTAAACTACAAGCTATGAGTTATGCGGTTGTACATGGGAATAGAGCAGCCAAAAGAGAATTCTACATCAATTAATCCATGGTTCGTAGGGAAGCCGGAAAATGAACTTTGCCAAGAAGACTAAACTGAGCTTCCGCGGGAGCAAGGCGAGCTGGCCAGAGTTGGAAGACCGATTTGAACAATGGATTATTGCTCAAAGAACAGCCGGGAAAAGTGTTAACCTTGCCAACAAGCGGAATTCTTGCGGTATTTGTTCACAAATACTACGAGAAATACATATAATACCGCTCCTGCTGATACATTTGCAACCGACCTTTTTTAGGTCTAACCGATCAGGCGTTGTTTAGGGCAGGACAAAACCAAGACGCGCTGTGGGGGACAAACAAATCTAACAGACAAATAGACGCTTCAATTAATTCCGTTCTCGCAGAATTACTCACCGTTTCCTTGTTGAATTTGAACAGCGAGAGGTGCTTTGTGCATTTTTATCTGGTAAAGATGTTCGACATTTTCATTTGTTGCCGTGATTGACCAAAACAAACACATACAAGGTGCCGCATCGTCCAATCAGCTTAAAGTATTATACAGAATGTCCTTCCTTTCCCAAACGGATCTGTCGAGTGAAGTTCCAGCTTGATAATGTGAAGAACTCCCTTAAGTGAAGCACATTTATTAATCTGGCTTGTGAGGTTAGAGAAGCTAAGCTAAGCTGTCTACTGTCACCATTAGACTGAGGGCAATAACGCTAGCGCAAAACATGAAGATCAAACACTTTCAAGGACCGTCTTGGTGCTTTCGTTTTATGAAAAGGAATCATTTTTGAATTTGTGGATGAAGATTGATAAAACACATGAAGTGAGTACATTTTTAAGCATGCATGAGCCCTATAATGTATGGGTTAATTTAGGGCTGGCCCAAAATTTATATCACTGTATAAACTGCATCCCTTCACGGTGACAGTATATATCACAATATAGATTTAAGTGTTTTTAATTTTTTTATTATTTTTTATAAATAATTTACTTACTGGTTTACATAGTCCTTTAAAGAAGCTAAATGGATATTTTAAAAAAACATGAAAGAATACATTTGCTTAGGATAACAACATTTATTGTGCAAATCTCAAATCAAAATTATGCATATGCAGTATGGCTTGCGGTATGCAGGCTCGCTAGATTTGATAGGGGGGCGTGGTGAAGAAACTCGCGTGCATGCCACAAAACTACGGTAACTGAAAATGTATATTATTAGGGATGCAGCTATCATATATTTTGGTATTCAGATATCCTACTGAAAATTCTAGCGAATAATCGAGTATTTGGAGAGAAATATATATTCTTGATTGGTTAAAGAACAATGATAAATAACACAAAAAGCACATTTGCACTAGTTTTCACTTTTTAGATAATCAACTTTTTTTTTTAAACTTAAATTTAAACTGTGCTTTAGTAGCACAATATTTTCCTCTCTGAATCTCTCCCCATAGAGTTTGGTCTATGCGACGATAAGTGACGTCAGAACCACCGTAGCGATTTTGGGGAACTTTAGCACTGCTAGCTAGCTCGGCTAGCTTGCTGCTGCTAGCTGGCAGCCTCCGTTAAACGCTGGCAATGTCAGCGCATTTATGCCTTACTGCTCATAACTGGAGCTTGAACGTAATTACAGGACAAAGTTGTGATGCTGCATCTGTCGTAAGTTTGGTGCCGGCACAAACTATGAATAGACGAGTCACGTCGGCCCTTAAGCTGCATTATGCCTCGCTTCTGTGAACAACTTCAAAACAAAAGTGCTACAATACATTTATCTCATACTACTTGGTAATGTAAGGTTTATTTAGAAATTAAGTTTCTCTCACCGCACAGTGTACTGTCATGGATACTGCCGTTCGCTTCACTACGACTTCCTCAGTAAAATGATGTCACGTCCAATTTCTCCTTTCAGTTCTGCTATGCACACATATTTACAAATGACAGTATGCACTGCAGAGGTGGGTAGTAACGAGTTACATTTACTCTGTTACATTTACTTGAGTAACTTTTTGAAAAAAAATACTTCTAAGAGTAGTTTTACCACACAATACTTTTTACTTTTAATTGAGTAGATGTGTGAAGAAGAAACGCTACTCTTTCTCCGCTACATTGAGCTCACTAGAGTCGTTACCCGCTGCCCCATTCATGTATTAGATTTACTGTATTTTCACGTGAGCGCGTACACATTGATGCACATCTCTCGTAATGTCCCATCTCGCTGTTCTGTAGGAGGTGTTCATGATGTTGTTAGAAGACTATCTTTGTCTTCCGCGTGTTCGTTGTTGTTCGGGTAGAGAGAATGTTGATTTTCTGAATACAGACTGGAGATCGGTGAAAAAGGTCCTTCGAAGGATTTATTTTACCGAATATTCTGGACACAAGCAAGTTTACAGAGAAATGGCTGCAGGTCCTCTCGCAAGTGTGCAGTTACAGCGGACTCACAGCATTCTTATACTATCTTGAAAAACCCTCAGAAAACAGCCCCCAGGCCTGAGTTCAATACACATGACGACAGCCGGAAGTAGAAAAGACTTTTTACACTTTTACAGCATATCATCCAATACACATTGAGTTCAACCCCAGACACTGCCCCATTGATGTGGAAACAGACGAGGTCCTTTAGACATGATGACATGAGCAGAAATTGCGACAGCACTTACAAAGACACATCCACAGATAAAAGTTCTACTGAGGAAATAAGTAAATTAAAACAGTTATGACTAAATCTAGGCAGAAGACTCTCAACAATGTTTACGGAAGACAGACGTCCGAAGTTGTTAATAGTACTTTAAAAACATCTCTCTCCCCTCATCGGACGGGTTCGGCCATTTGGTGTTGGTGTGTGCGCGCTTATAACTTGTGTTATGGTGCGGACGGATGAATTTCAACAACGACGTGCGCCGTATGTCGCTCGTTGCAAGGGGCAACGGCAATTTCTCATGCAACGACATGGGACATGCGTTGAACGCCGGGATATTGGCTCAATAACTGAATCGCTTTGTGCTTTAATAGACTTGTTATCCCCTCCGGATGCAGCTCCGACACGAAAGCAAGTGGCCCCGTACTTCCTACTTCCTTTCCTCCTTGACCGGGTGGGGGTTACATGACTACAGAGCAAAAAGTGTTTCCATTACACTTTTGCGAAATACTTCTATTACGACAAGTCTAAAAAAACAACCTCATGAGAGCGTAAAAACTTTTTTTAAGAGTTTTTTTTTTTAATCATGTGTTTCCATTACCAGCTTGCTTTTGCGCAACTTGCCTTTTGCGCAGAACTGAAGGTAATGGAAACGCACCTTGTGACTATTGCGTGCAGTGCTTACACTAAGAAGAGTTCCATGTGAAGCTTGGGTAAACCGTTAAAACGTTTTTTGACCGTTGTGCGCATGAGCAAACCTTGCAAAGCATTTAGGGTTATGTTGTTGATTACATTCAATAGTGATTATTGTGCATCATCTTTGTTGTAATAAAAAATAGATGTTATTTGAAATCAAATGTAACAACATAGGACATTCATTTCAACAATAAATAACAAAATGTATAAAGTGCATGTATTTGTATAATGATACATGTAATATTAGCATTATATCGTTGTGATTATTTTTATTTGTTTCATTCCAGATTTATGACTTGTGGTCTTATGTTCAATAAACAAACAAAGACAAACACGAGCCATAATCATGTGTGTCCTGCTGAGCCTTTTTGGAGGGCTAAAATAAAAATTGGGCTAACGTGTCTGCTTGCACTGTTGTTCGAGCTCCCAAAATTTTTTATTTTATGATTTTAAGATTTATGGTAGTATGCGCAAAAGGACACCCGGCGCGGAGAACGACATCCAGTTTTCAAAATAAAAGTCAGATTTTCAAAATAAAATGTTACTGACAAGCAGTTTAAAAGATTATTTTTTTCTTTTTTAATGGAAAACAGTTCAGTATATCACTAATTCACGTTTCATTGTGTATGCACTCTTTGTGGGTAAATAGGTTCCATGACCTGGTATTGAGCTAGAACGTACAATACGTATAAAGTTCATTGAAAATGAGAGAAAGGTTGAAATTGAGGTGTGCATCATCCAGCCAACATGCCACTATGATGCAGCACTGATTTGGGGTCAATAGGTCACATGACCTGGAAGCTTTTGAGCAAAAATGCAAATTTTTGTTGAAAAGAAAATTTATTAAAAATAAGTGGAGACCTAAAATGAAAAAATAAGAGGTGTGCAACATCCAACAGACATGCCACTATGATGATGCACACCTCTTATTTTTTCATTTGAGGTATCCAGGTATTTTTAATAAATTTTCTTTTCAACAAAAATTTGCATTTTCGCTCAATAGCTACCAGTTCACTTGACCTATTGACCCCAAATCAGTTTTGCGCAACACCTTAGGGCCCCCCAGGCCGCGGCAGCGCCGAAGGACGACCCCCGGGCCCCGCAGGGGCCACCGGCCGGAGAGCAAACCCAGGAGCAGGAGCGCCCCCCACTCCAACGCGGCCCGCGCCCCCAACCCAACGCAGCAGGACGGGGCACTGCAGGCCCGCCAGGAAATCCCACCGGCCCACAGCCCCCGCTCACCGTCACCCCAGCGTTCTTAGTGAGAGTTAACCCTGTTACTGAGTTCGCCAGCTTGCCGACTGGCGAACTCTACCCCTAAACCTTGAATGTGACCCCACCCAGTGTATATACAAGTGTGTGTGTTTGGTGCATTAAAATTGGGAGCAGGTGAACCGGAGCAGAGGGAAATGATATCCCCCTCTGCTCCGATCCACCCGCCTCCCAAGCATGTCAGTGAGTGTATGTGGTGCATTAAAAATAAATGGGGGGGGGGGGGTCGCGGCGGGGACACGGACAGGGGACCGCAGCACTGCTCTTTGCTGCGGTCTGCCCCAACCGATGGCGCCCCACGCAGACCCCCCCCCCCCCCCCACACACACACACACAGTTGTGTGGTGCATTAAAATTGGAGGGGAGTTGTAGGGCAAAGACGGTGTCCCCCCCACCCCTCCCAAAGTGTGTTATGTGCCCTATATGTCTATAAAAGTGTATTGTGCAAAACTCGTGCAGTGAGTTAAGAGGAGCGACCAGCGGACCCCCCCCCCCCCAAACAATTTGTATAATCTTAATTGGTCCACTACTCTTAGTAGCTGTGACAAAGACCCTGCTGTTGATTGCTCATCTCCATGTGTGCCCATACATACCATTTCATTGCTCTTGGTATAAAGGGTGTTCTTCACGTGGCACTGTTCATCATTTGGTTCCAGGATGCCAGCCAATTTCCCATCTCCAGCCATGTGGAATCCGTCATCAGTTGCCAACACAAGCAGTCGAGTACTACTGTTCCTCCAACCTATTTTATCCTGACAACAAAATGTGTAAATTCAAAGCAGTTTTCAAATAAAACACAAAATTACATTCAAAAGCCACTTCGATGGCCTCTCTGCCTTCTTCAAATATGTTTTTCAACTAAATGCAATTAGGACACCAAGGTGGCAACCATTTCTTCCTGCCACAGACCTGCGCAAAAAAGATAATAATAATGTGACTGTGAGTTTCAATATTCTACCATGAGTATTTGTTTACATTCTTTGAGTTCCCTATGTCTGAACCTGATAGATAGATAGATAGATAGATAGATAGATAGATAGATAGATAGATAGATAGATAGATAGATAGATAGATAGATAGATAGATAGATAGATAGATAGATAGATAGATAGATAGATAGATAGATAGATAGATAGATAGATAGATAGATAGATAGATAGATAGATAGATAGATAGATAGATAGATGGATGGATGGATGGATGGATGGAGTGGTTAGGTAGGTTGGTAGGTATTTTAGGTATTTACGTACTTACACGTTGCAGACGTAGATGTAATAGCTTGTATTTGTTGTAGAGTTTACAGTTTATTGTTGCAGAGACGTAAGTAAGTGCAGCTTTGCAGAACTTAACCCGATTGTACAAATTTGTTAAATAATTAGGTCAACTTTAGGGCCATGTTTGTCTGATTAGGGAAATTCCATCACCTTGTTTCTAGGGATGTAACGATAACCGTGATATTAAAAAGTGCCACAATATCGTCGTTATGTCACAATATTAAAAGCAGCACGTCCGTTAAAAAGGCAAGGTTTTATTCCATTTGTGCAGTTTTAGCACCATCTGATGGTTAGTTCATTAGTGCAGTTAAATATAAATCAGTCAAACCAGCAAATATTTTTCAATATCTCCATCAAAAACAAAAAAACATTACTTTTTGCCTGCTTCAGCCAAACACAACAATATGAGCTCTTTTTTTATTTGAATTTTTTATTTATATTTTTTATTTATATTTTTACTATATTGTGAGTTTTTACACATTATTGTGGGCTTTTTTTTTTATATATCGCCAACCTTCCAACAATATTGTGATAATTATCATATAGCGATGTTTGGCTATCGTTACTTCCCTACTCGTTTCAGACCATTCCTCTTTAGTTGATTTTCCTTATTTTTCTTTATTTTATCCTTTTCAATTCTTACTTATTTCTATTTCCTCTCACAGTAGTTAGAGTTGTGCTTCTTTTGAAGTTCCCAAATAGATTAGAAAATAAACGTGCACATAATCAAACCTGATTGTGTACTGTGTGTGTGTTTTAATAATTTATATTGACCTCTAAGCTGGAAAAGGAACTCATAAACTATTTAAGTGTAGTGTTTTTCGTGTGCCAATGTGTGAAGACATCTCAATTTAAAAAAGTGGAAAATATTGAGAAGTACCGAGGCCAACATTAGATGTCTGGTGAAAATGTCATGTCAATAGCATCTAGTAATACATTTATACCTTTAGTGGCAAAAATAATGATGTGTTAAATACTTATTTGAGCCGCTGTATATAGTAATACTTTATCCCTTACCCCACAAACAGCAGCCTGCATCATGGCATCAAGACTGCCTTCAGGAGAATCCAAATTCCCAGAAATTAACTGCTCTGTTACTTTTTCTTTGAACTCATCAATCCTTGGTGTCATACTAAGCACATGCCGGTAGCCAAAGGTAGCTTGACACTGGTAATTCTCATCGCATGGCCTCTGTAGTTTGTTCTTGTTGGTGTTGGTGTACGGAAGGACCGTCTTATCAACAAAGGCACCAAACCCTTAAATTATAGAAATTTTATTAGTGTCATATTTCTTGTGTTTCTTCTTGCAATACAGTCAGTGTACATGATTATTCAACAAGTAATATTGTAACATTACCAATTTGAGCATGTTCTGTAATTTTCTTTAGAGTTGCGAGGAGATCCTGCCCAAGTTCTTTGACATTTTCTAAGTCATCTCTCATCGAGAAAGACAAGTCCATCAGGTAGTAGAGATCCACTGGATAGCCCTGAACTCTTTTAAATGAAACACTAAATGTGGTTGGAAGCCCTGTGCAGAAGCAGAGAGGGGAAAAAAAATACTTAATACAGATGTTTCAATTTGCAAACAGTCACATCATGTGCCTTCTCATACAGGGTGAACATTGATTGTATTACAGATACCTATCTTTTTGTTTTTTTGTTCTAAATTATCCCTCAGTATGGTGCCCAAGAAAGTGAAATGCGCAATTGATTTGGCTATTTGGAAGCCCTGAACAGTCTGGTGGTTCCAGCAGTTTCTGGTGAGTTCTCAGTAGCAGGGCTGGGCATAGGCTGGTGCTAGGGGAGCAGCGTCCACCCTTTCCTACTTTTTCAAATGCAGCCCCTTTCTTCAGGGAATGACCTACAATAGAGTTCTGGACGTCACATAACTATTTCTCTGAACAGGAAAGTAGTGGTGCCGCATTAATGGACTACAATGACGAGGAGGGATAAAACTAGTGTTTATCCATCAACTTACCGCCCAAGAGCACTGACACTCACTTTTATAAAAAGGACATGACATACATGCGCGAGGTGGACAGGTTGGATGATGTTACCATTGCCGAGGAGTGCTTTTTTTATTCAACTTGGTGACGCTGCTACGCGGAATTAACCCCTCTACACTTCTTACACTGGTGAGTGCTTGCAAAGGCTTCACAAGTTTGTACAATCCGGATTTATTTTCCCTTTTTGTGTGGTCAAAATACCATTGAAGTTATCAGTTTCATGCAAGTCTTGGCAGTGTTATTTAGGTACGTTAGCAACTTAGCGTCTGCTAATTCGACCGCCGTCATTTATGCCCTAAAAAGTCTTTATTGTTCTGGTCAGTTATTAAATTCAACTATGTAATATCTATTAAACCCTAGCAGCACAAACAAATGAAACAGATTATTTCCCCCACATTTTGCATGTGGTAACTTGCCTGAAACTAGCCTGCTTCAGACAAGTTAGGCAAGTGCCCGATCACATCTTTCGCCTTCATTTAAAGGGACAGTAATGTGAATTTTTTTGGGAGCTATTATCCACCAAAAACATCACCTAAGTGGTGTTTTCCTCCATTCATCCCTCCATGAGAAATTGTAGGTCATTCTGCTCTCCAAGCACCAGCCTCTCCCAACCTTAGAAAACGAGCTCATGTCATTAGGTGCAGACCCTACGCCCCCGGGGCACAGCCTCTGCGGACTAAAGACATGCCTACTTTCTCTGAGACCTCCATGCTCGCAGGATAGTGATGAAAGTAGCCTTTATCATACACAAGTAGTCTACTATACTAATATATAATGTTTTATTTTTTTATAATTCCTGTATACTGTTTTGTACTTGTTCTATGGTTCAATAAAGCTGGTTTAAAAAAAGAAAGAAGTAGCCTTTATCAGTAAACATTTTGTCCGAATGAATTTAAAGCTATTCTTCATATTTGGGTTAGGGTTAGGGTTTAAATTCTGTTCCATGGCTGACACTTGTATAAACTACAAGGGAAATATTTTTGCATTACTGAACCCAACGGAATAAATGGTGGAGTGGTTAGTATGCTCACCCTGTAAGTAGTAGGTACCAGGTTCATGGTCCACTAAGGTTTTTTTGTTTTGTTTGTCTCTCTCTCTCTCTCTCTCTCTCTCTCTCTCTCTCTCTCTCTCTCTCTCTCTCTCTGTCTGTCTGTCTGCCTCTCTCTCTCTCTCTCCTCCCCTCCTACTCCACAACAATTTCTTGCATCAAGGAGCCGTTGTGTTTCAAATGTTTAGAGTTTTGTGGGCGGTACGCGCAGCAAACGGTTCGGACAAGAGGGGCGCGGCAACCACATGGGGAGAGCCGGGGTTTTACTGAACTGGGCGTTTTACTTCTGCGTTAGGAAAATAGCCAGCAAAATACCTAATTCATAAAAAATTACATCGCCATGGTGTCAAATGTAAGATTTAACCATTATATGCCTATAGTTAACTGTGGAAGGGCTTAAAATACCAAGATATAATACCTTTAATACAATACAATCAAGTAGTTGATTCACCTTATATGAAGTGATCGCTATGAGGAGGATCTTATATCCTCCGTCTTGTTGTTCACTCTTTTTATGGCTGCTGTGATCCATGGGAATGGCTAGTGGCTACGTCATCATAGCCGAACACGTCACTTCTGTGTCCAAACCAACTCCCGATTTTAATGGGGAATGCAAAAACAAACACTAAAGTATGTCTATAGAAGAGGGTCTTCTGCCCAGATTTAGTCATAACTGTTTTAATTTTCCTTATTTCCTCAGTAAAGCTTTGTGAGTGTTATCGCAATTTCTGCCAAGTGTCTGTAATCAATGATGTTTTTAAAGTCTTATCTCATGTCCGGTGAAATCCAAGTGGGCTGTTTGGTGGGGGCTTTGTGGTACCGCCCTTCAAAATAGTATAAGAAGGTTGTAAGTGTCTGTAATCGGGACACTTGCGAGAAGCTGCAGCCATTGTCTGTAAACACGCCTGTGTCCGTAATATTCTGTAAAAATAAAACCTTCGAAGGAACTGTTCACCAATTTCCAGCCTGTATTCAGATAATCAACATTCTCTCTACCCGAAAGACAACAAACACGTGGAAGAAAAAGCTGTTCTTCGTTACAATTGGTGACCCTGACGTGATTTCGGGCTGAGGTGTTAATCCAACAGACAGAACTTCTGGCGCCAAAGTAATTAAAGGTAAGAGGACATTTATCCTCCTAGTTGATTTTCTGTCTGTTGAATACTCCGAGACATATTTTCACGTCATCTAATTTGTGACTAAATTGTATATGAGATCTAAGTGAACAGATATTAGTAAAGTCTAAAATACAAGTTTGTTTTGTTCCATTACGGAATCCTAGAAACCAGAAGTCCTTGTTTTTGGATTTTACTAAGACATTAAATATACAAACACTAAAGTATATATATATATATATATATATATATATATATATATATATATGGTGGTTTCGTTCTATTTTAGTTTCGTTCTATTTTAGAATCCTAGAAACTGTAGAATCCTAGAAACTGAAGTCCTTGTATATGGGGTAACGTTACGAAGAAATGAGCGCATACGAAATAACTGAGTGAAGAGAAATAAGAGAAAAGAGAATAAGAAGTTCGAGTGGTTTTGATAAATTAAGGCTCGAGTGCTTTTGTTTGGTCCTAGTCAAGCACTCTTGAAATAAGGAATAGTTCGACCACTTCTGAGAAATTAAGGCTTGGACACTTATGTTTGGGAATTAGCAAGTGTCTTTGAATAAGAAAAAAGAGAAGGCCTATGGGAAACTGATACCACAAAAAGACGTCAATGAAGTAACAAAAATAAAATAATAAATAATAATAATAACAATAAATAAATAAGTAAGTAAGTAAATAAATAAATCAATAAATAAAACAAAATAAAGGGAACAGTTCATAGGGAAAGTGAATGGTTCAATTTGCGGCAAATACCAAACCATTCTGAATAAGTGTGTGAGAGAGAATGAAACAGGAATGCATGTGACTGTGGGGGGAGTGAGAGAGAACAGGTAAAAATGCATGTGAAGTATGAGGGGGGTACCTGAAAAAGATAGAGAAGGAGAGAAAGAATTGTTGAATAACTGGATGAGAAGTGTTGCGAGAATGGATGGTTTGTTTGGTGACATTAATGAGAATAACGGAAAAAGCTTGTGTTGGAGGAGCGGCGGCTCTAGAGTTGGAAGTGAAAAAAAAAAAGGAAAAGAAAGCTGAACTGGCGGGTTGTCTCCAAAGGGAGGGTGAGAGAGAATGATAAGAAAGTTGTGGAAATGATGCTGCAGAACACGCAGCTACAGGCCCTTCGAATGAGAAAGTGGAAAACAGGTTGTACATTGCTCGATTACAGAATCAAGTAGCAGAATTAAAGTGTCATGTCCAGAATCTTTCAGGTGCCCACCCGAACCAGAGGAATCTTCCAAAGGTCCAGCTTTTCCTCCTCATTGGCCTGTGACTCATTCCCAAATCTTGCAGGCACCCATGTAAGCTAAAGTTGACCCGTCCACTGGTAACTCTACTATGTTTTACAAACCTTTCTCTCCCTCTTATTTTTTTGTCTCCCTGATAATTAGGCTCTCACGCGAGAAAATTCCTTAACCTTGTCGTCTCAGACCTTTGTTTCCCCTCCCTGAGTGTGTTATTTCAAATCTGGTGTTCGCTCCCAAAGCAGATGAGGAGGCTGCGGCTTCTGTTGATCGGGCCCTCACTGATTACACTCTGAAAAAAGGACACGCCTCTACGGCCTCCATCCTTGCATTCGCAAGTGTTCCGAGCAGCCATTTTGAAGGGCGTTCCCAAGTGTGTGGCACAGGCCATGGAGGCCAATCTGGATCTTCCCGGTGCTGAGGTTGACCGATGGTTGTCACATCTTAAACATCATTTAAGGAGACATGCTAAAGAAAAAGAGTCTAAGGTAGACAAACACAAAAGTACAGAAACACAACTTGCTATGGTGCAGTTGCAAAATTTGAAAAAGCAGGAAGAAAACACTCTTCCTGTGATCTCATCTCCCTCTGTTGATTCCGAGTGCATGATGTATCAAGCAGGTTTATTCATGGGTCAAGGTGCGCCCCCTGGATGGCCTAAAATGTGCTTCAATTGTGGACGGCCTGGTTATTGGGGCCACGATTGCAGACAGCGACCTCAAGCGTCTGGGTGGAGAGGCAGAGGCCAACAAACTGCACGCCGAAGCAACAACATTCCCCGGTGCCAAACCAACAGTATCTGCCTCCATCTGATGGACAGTTTCCACAATGATGGTGCCCTGAATCCAAATGCTCAGTGACTGTTCAATGTTTTTTCACAGACTCTTTTGCATTCTTTTGTGTTTGCACCTAACTGTCCAGTCAATCTTTTGGGCAGAGATCTCCTCATCGCCACATGCCCTCTCATCAAATGCAGCCCTGATGGACTTATCCTGGAATTTCCGGATGATAACACCTACTGCTGCTCTACCTCGTCTACCTCCAGTGCCACCTCCCACTTCCCGCTTGTTGAACAATGCCCTGTGACATGCGCCACTGCCGACATCTACTGGGCAAGAGTGGATATTGACTCCAGTTGTTGGCTCAAAGCTGAGCACTTCTGAGCTCTCTGGTGACCTTGGGTTCGTAACGTCAGATCTTATGATATGGTAACTGATTATATGCATTGCACTCTGTACTATGGCAGATCAGGGGATGAGATCTATAGCGAGGCATTTCAGGAAATTGAAAACAACATATGGGAATTGAACATGGGTGATTTGTTTGCAGGCAAAACAGGTGTCGCCTTTTCGGTGTCCCCGAACAACTCCCACATGTCTCCTTGATGATCTCGCCTCAGCACACAGCGAAGGATCTCGGTCCGTTTGTCCTGGCATGCACACAGGCCACTGATTGGCATAATTGATTTCTATTTCCCGTCACTTGATGCTTATTGGATTCAGTCTAATCCATTTGTACCCACTTCCGTTTTGGAGCACCAGCTTCTGGATAGGCACCATGGAAGTGAAACAACCGACAGCGATTTTGCCGGTTACCTTCTTGATTTCTTTCCCACATCGCTGTGGTCCATGGATCCCACTGATGTTGGTCTCTGTAACGTCTCACTTGTTGTGTTTCAGATGAAACCAGGACAAATATATGTTCCCCAATACTCTGTAAAAGAGGCTGGGATGATTGGCATTTCGGAAACAATTGACGGTTTGCTCAAAGCAGGAGTGTTGTGTGAAATTTCCAGCGCTGATTATAACATGCCTATTTTACCCGTTGAGAAGAAAGATACTGGAAAGTTTCGCATGGTCCATGACCTGCGAGCAATTAATACGGCCGTCTTAACTCCTACTTTTTCTGTCCCGAATCCTCACTTGGCATTGTCTCAAATTGCATCAACCCACACTCATTTCACTTTGCATTGACCTGGCTAATGCTTTCTTTTGCATTCCACTCCACCCTTCAATTAAGCAATTTTTTGCTTTCACTTGGAATGGTGTTTGCTACTCCTACAATTGCCTGCCTCAAGGCTTTGTCCTTTCACCTGGACTCTTCAACGACTGTCTTCGCCAGTTGCTGTCTCCACTTGAACTGTCCCCTGGTGTTCTCCTGGTGCAGTATGTGGATGACCTCTTGCTGGCAGCTCCATCTGAAACTTCTTGTCTTGAAGCCACCAGGTCCTTACTCTTCATCTTCTTGAAACAGCATCTTTCCACTGCTGCAGTTCTTGAGATTCCTGATTACAGTCGCATGTTCTATCTGAATGTTTCTGAAAAAAAAACAGCAGTGTTTTTGCTGTTCTTTATCAGAAGGGGGAGATAGGAAATGATTCGGCAGACAAAGCGGCAAAGGAAGCGGCGGGCTACAGTCCAACATTACAATTGATGGTGAGTGAAAGTGAATTAGGAGAAGGACAATAAGTAACCACAGAAACAGCTAAGTTGTGGCAGGAAAAACCAAGTCCAGAAGAAAAGAGTGAGTGGATGTCCAAAGGGGGACAAAAAGATGAAGCAGGTATATGGTGAAAAGAAGGTAAATGTATTCCATCTCAGAAACAATTGAAAAATCTAATTTCTGAAGCCCATTGAAAAATGCCATGTAAGGTGTGGATGAAACACTGAGACAACTACACACCTGATGGCATCCTTTCATGAGTCAAATTGTTAAAAGTGAACTGCAGGACTGCAGTGTTTGCAGCAGGCATAACAGTATGCCTACATCTAAACCTCCCCAGGGCACTCACGATCCGGACGTGACTGCTCCTGGTCAGGTGGTTTCGATGGATTTCACTGACATGATAAAACCAGTGTCAGGTTACAGATATTTGCTGGTAATAGTGGATTCCTTTTCAGGATGGCCAGAGGCATATCCCTGCAAATCTGAAACAGCAAATGTCGTGGTAAAACATCTGATTAATCATTACATACCAGCACATGGGTTCCCTAGAAAAATTAGATCAGACAATGGAACCCATTTCAAAAACAAACATATACAAGCAGTAGAAAAAGCATTAGGGCTAAAACACACATTTGGTTCAGTGTGTCATCCCCAATCCCAAGGACAGGTTGAGCGAAAGAATAGAAATATTAAAGAAAAATTGGCTAAAGCACTGGTCTCATCAAATTTGAATTGGCTACAAGCTCTTCCTGTTGCATTAATGAATGTGCGAATGTCACTAAACTCAGCCAAAGGCTGGACTCCGTTTGAATGTCACACCAACAGACAATTTCCGGCTCCAACAGCTCCATTGGAAGAGACGCACGTTCCAGGACCTCCAGAACTCAAACAACTAACATTTACGAATAAAAAACAACCAGATGCTCCATCTGTTCCAGATGCACAAAACAGTGCTTGGTAAATACAATCTCAAACAAGGAGCTCATCTAGTTATTCTCACCATTGGGAACTGTATTGAATAATATAATTTAGTCTTATTTTGGCTTTTTAAAAGCTACAGCTTCAGCTGCTGTCAAAAAGTGATATGCTTATTTCACTCCGATCTCTTCATCAATCTTGGCCCTTGACCTTTTTTAATTTTCAGATTTCAGACTTTTCATAGATACAATTTATTTGGTGAAAACAAAACACACACAAAATGATTGATTTGACTGTCACACTAATACATCGGGTTTGTTGATTACATTGTTCAGCATAAGACTTCCTGCCGAATTACCTCCATTATAACCACATTTTTTCAATGCATATATGACACTTCTATTACATCATTTCTGAAATAGGCTTTTGAATGGTTAAAATCCCCAATTATATATACAGGTATATATATATATAAAAAAATTTTAAGGACTGGGCATGGAAAGAACAATGTAAAAAAATATATATTAGATATGTTTGTGTTGCAATTGTGCATGGAATACTGCGCGCGCACTATGTATTTTGTGCGCATGAACTCTTACTTTGTGCACACGAACAATTTATTTGTGCACCAATTATTACTTCGTGCGCACGAAGGATTTATTACGGCGTGCACACGGGCTAACTATGTCTCCTTACTGGACATTCGGGTAAACAAATAGAGCACACCCACATAGACTTGCTTCGAACTTTCTATGCAACGACATCTACGCTAGTCAAAACAAGACCCCTGCGATAGCTCAAGGGTAAGTTTATTATCATGTTCTAGTCAATATATTGTATTCTTATTCTGCATTCAGTTAGTTTATTGATAAGGTCAATGCCTGATAACTTTTACAGCGAGTAGTTCTATCTTCTTCACTCGAGTTTCAAACTATAATCGCGTCCTGTTGCGGTTTTGCTAAATGTAGCAAACTAATTTATGTTTCTCTAGAAGCTGCAACTGTGGACATACATACTATTTCTGCCAATATCGATTATTGAACATTCCAAAGCCTGCTATAAACTCATATCAATGCTACTACTGTGCAGCTCTGACATTATCCCAGGTGTGTCAGACTCATTGTAGTTCATGATGCCACTTTACAGCCTAATATAATGCAAGGCCAGTAAAATCATATCTTAAAGGGATACTTGACTCTTTGAGCTATTTTCATTTTTTAATAACAATTTTGTCAATATTTTGTCCAGAATTAATGTGATAACTTCATTATTTTTCAATTACAATTAAAAATAAATTTTTCCACTTGCTGTCGACTGAAGATGACATCACCTGTGCTGATGAAGGTAATAGCCAATCACAGTGACACAACGAGGCTGTTTTTGGACTCAGAGGAAGAGGTGGAGGGTAAAGCAGCTTTTAATTAACAAAACAAAAGCTCTTCAATGAGAGGGAGAAAATAAAGACTATACAAACATTAACTGAAAGCGCTCCAAAAGGGAGGAAGTTCAAAACTACATTCAAAAACAAAAATCACTCTATGACTAAACAAAACTAAGCTATACAAAATTACAAACAAAGGTTCTCTCACGAGACAAGGCAATAAAGGCAACAAGGCAATTGGGTATCAAGGCTGTGGTATCAAGGCTGTGGTCTATGGCAGGCTTCAGTGGCTCAAACGAAAACACTTCGGCACAAGACAGGGAAAACGCAGACTATTTAACACATGAGGGTAATGGGGAACAGGTGGAAACAATCAGGGATCAGGGTTGACACAGACACCACACGAGGAAGGGCAAGTGACCTGAAACGAGAGGAGTCAGACTTTTCACAATAAAACAGGAAATGACAAGACACCCTCACCGCGGTGTGACACACAGCTAATCTGTTTTCTGGGTTTGGTCAGTAAACTGAGCCATGATTGGTCGTTACCTGTTTCCTCTGTAGAGGTGATGTCATCTTCAGTCGACAGCAAGTGTGAAAATCATTTTTTAATGAATTGTACATGAAAAACAATGAAGTTATCAAATTAATTATAGACAAAATATTAACTTATTACTACTGAAAATGGCTCAATGAGTCAAGTATCCCTTTAACCACATAATGCACTTTCCGTCTAAATTTTATATGAATACCAAAAATCTGTCACCAAACTGAGATGCTGTGGATTTTATTGTATTGACATTCAATGTGAATGCTTATTTTTTACAGTGAAAACAAACGGCGAATTGCATTGCTTTTGCCCGTGACTATCATACAAACCACACAGATTGTTATGGTAGTCAAATGACATCTCATCACATTTTAAAATCAAAATAATCCTCACAAATCAAATTACAATGATCCAAATTTCAAATCTTGAGTGGAGAGATTTCTTTCACCAAATTGGCCGCCATTTTGACTTGTGACGTCATCTCAGAATTGTCATTTGTTAAAGGTGGGGTCTTTAGTTTTGTCCGTTTTGTGTTTGTAAACACAACTGTTTGTGTTTGTAAACAAGCAATTCAAAACTGACTCCTCCCATGGCTCAACCCCCACTCTTCTCGTCAACATTGCGCCGGCCTTCAACGACACGCCCCCTGCTCTGTGATTGGCTGGAGGGGTAAACATAGACTTTCTGCCCACAAACGTCCCTCTCAAAAAACACAAAACACAACAAAATAGCAAAATACAGACTGGGGTGGTGGTGGAGGATGACAAATCACCACCACACATTAACAGAAGCCTAGAGGTGTTGATTGAAAAGGATTACATGTGTATACATCCAGTGTTTAAGAAGTGTTTATTTCTGAGTGAAAACTAAAGACCTCACCTTGTAAAAAAATATGGACTATGAAAGTTGAAGTTGGAACGGTTCAAATCAGTCAAAAAATGTGTAAAGAGGAGGTTAATACAGTATCTAAATATCTTGTTAAGAAGTAACACTAGTTACTTATCCCAGTTATTCAGTCAGTTATTTTTATCCAAATCTGATAAAGCATTTCAGAATAAAAATCCTTTGAAATCTGCAGTGGGATTATTTGTAATATCACTCTGAATATATCACTTTTGATGTAACTAACACATGGACAATTTAAAAAAGGAATTGTATTAAAATGCCAAAGTCAATCTTCCAGTCAAATAACAACAAAATGTTGCAATATGGAATATATGATAATTAGGACTCAAATACATTGAAATAACAAAAAGCTGTTAATTCTGCTACTGATTGTGCTGGCTACTTGTTTGTTAATTTTTTCCCCTTGTGGTTTTAGGGGCACATATGGATGCACGGCTGCAAGAATTTTTAATGGAACGCAAACTTGAAGATGTGATCCAGACACTTGAAGATGAAAAAGTAAGCAACTGCAACTGCTGTCTTTGCTTGCTGTGTGAGTGTGTGTTTTTTGTTGTTGTTGTTTTTTGTTTTGTTTTTGGGGGGGGGGTTCTTAAAAATGATAGGTAACGTTTTCTTGAAGAATTTCACAGTAGAATAGAGCGGCTTGATTCACAAAATCAGATTGGGACTACATTAATTCTTTTTTTAACATTTACTTTTTAGACTTTTATCTCCAAAAATGGTTGCTGACAAAGTGTTTACACATCAATTGAAATAAATATTAGTCATCTCAACTAAGAAAAATATCTGTATTATTCTCAAAAGTAAATTTTACCATTAGGTACAGTACATGGTAAAATGAAAAAAAAAGGACATGAATATTTTCACCTTTTGCAGATGTGTTCCTCCATTGTCATGATATCATTTGCATGTATGAATTAATTTACTTACTGACTTAAGTAATCTTTTCCCCCAGATTGATGAAACTGTCATTCCATTAATGACAGACAGTGACCTGGCAAAATACATCCCCAAAGCTGGAGACAGAGTCTCAACTGTGGCCTTCTGCAGACAAGCAGCACCGTCACAAAAATCGCCATCTAGAAGAGAATCCATACTTTCAAGACTAAGACAAAGACTGTCTGGAGCTGAGGGGATGCCTCCAAAAAAGAGATTGAAGTTGGTAGGAAACACAAATGCCAAACGGTCAGTGCAGTACTTGATCTGACCTTGTGAACAAAGCCATACTAATTCTGTTCATAGAAACCACAGATTTTCTCCGCCGTCCACAGTCTCACACGTGGATGTGTACCCCAGCTGCCCATTGGTTACCACAACTATCCAGATTTCCGCAGCGAATTTGACAGCATTCTCACAAGCTCGATGTGGGTAATGGATGTGGTATAGGTAATACATACAAACTTGAAAGATGTAACAGCTCCCATGTAGCCTGTTGTATGCAGGGCTGTTATGGACATAGGTCAGGATGACCTTTCACACAACTGAAAGAATCTCAAACTCTCGACTGAAATATTCTACAACATACACAACTTAAATACTTTCATACACACTAATGAAACAACATTACTTGAAATCCTGACACACACAACACTCACACTACTTAAACGCTTGACCCACAATTCTACTGAGATGCTCCCATGCAAACAACTAAAATCCTCACACACATCATACTGCAATGCTTTCATATCAAATACACGTTTTAGTACTGTGTATGAGTGTAATTACGTCCCTAACAGCCACTCACATGTTTCTGCCCTTTATTTGGTGGGTCATTTTGTTTCACTTGCTTTTAAAGTGGAGTGTGTCTGTTGCTAACTGTTAGGCAAACCACGTTTGTACAAAATGTTCTATTTTATTTTTTTTACATATTTACACTTGGACATTTATAATGAGAAAACTGAGTTATTTTACACGTCGTTTTCTATTTTTACAGTTTCTGGTGTTGAAAATTTGATTCATTATGGGAAACGATTCCTGAGCAAACATTGGATTTTTTAAATCTCTTCCGCTGTTTAGTGAACATGCTCAGGAAAAAAACAATGATAATAAAACCATAATAAATTATACACCATACAGAAGCCTACTGGGTCTTCTTTAATTTTTAAAGCATTATAGATTTATGATCCCATTGCCAGTAAATGTGTTTGCTGTCCAAGATGCTACTGTCCTTGAAAGCAAGGGTTCCGTTTTTGTTGTTGCCAGTAAGAGGTTCATTTCTAAATGTTTAATATGCTGTAAAACATATTCCATTATTAACAGTCATCTACTGTGTCCCAATTAACTCATTCACTGCCATTGACGGCTAGAGACGTAAAAAAAAAATCATTTTAACTATTTCTATTAGTTTAACTTTTTTTTTCACTTTTGTTAACAAGAGTATGAAAACCTAGAAGAACATTATTGTACATTTAGAACAGATATAAAATTTGTGATTAATCGTGAGTTAACTATTGAAGTCATGCGATTAATTACAATTACAAATTTTAATCGCCTGACGCCCCTATTTTTTTTTATAATTTAATCGCCTGATGCCCCTAATTTTTAATAATATTTTCTTTAAAAAAAATGAAAATAAAATAAAAGATGATTAAAAAAAAAGTATAGGTTTTCATACTCTTGTTAACAAAAGTGGGGAAAAAAAGTTAAACTAATAGAAATAGTTCAAATGAATTTTTTACGTTTATAGCCGTCAATGGCAGTGAATGAGTTGGTATTTAAATTAGCAGTCAAACGATTATTTTTTTTAACCAGATTAATCACATTTTATGTTTTTTTACATTTAATGTTATGAGGACGTCTTCAAAAAAAATTAGCCGCTGCACACGCTCATCCTCCTTTTTCTAATCAATTAATTACTTGCATAATTTAAAATGGAAAAAAGGCCCCCTGTAGTTCGACATGAATAAATATTCTGAATATCACACACACACATTTATTAAATGCTTTATTTAATGCATGTAGTTATGTTTATTGCTCAAACAACCTGTGCTACCTTTAACGTAACCATCCGCTGTCAGCTTAAGGATCGTCTGCGGTCAAAATAGTGTTATTAATCTGCGTTAATACATTATTAATGTGATAATTTTTGTGATTAATTAGTTAACGGTTCAACTTTGACAGCACTAATTTAAATGGAATCAAACACTTGAGAACAAACTGTGTCCCTCAGATTCAAGTACAAGTCAAGTGCCTGGGACATGGTAGATGGGAACTCCCAGTTTGATTCCTCCATTATTATTGTGCACAAATCAAACACATCCAAATCACATGGGACTGAATTTAAAAAGGTACAGCTATATTTGCATGTGGTCAAATCTTCAGACAGTGGAACGAGACAGTTCTCTGCACTCCATAGGTGAGGGGCCATGTACATGACATCAGGTATCCCACTGGGAATGTTGATGTTCTTGGAGGGCCTTATACGGTGAGCATTCCAAACAGCCCTATTGAAGAAATAAAGAAAAATACTTAGCTGTGGTGTACAGTGCATGTTTTAAAACATAATAAATAGAGCTGCTGGATTGTGGAGAAAATATTAATCACAATTACATTGGTAATAATTGAAATCACGATTAGGACAATCCTCAATTTTTTGGTAGCAAGGAAATATTCAAACGTCACACCGCGGTGAGGTTGTCTTGTCATTTCCTGTTTTATTTTGAAAATTCTGACTCCTCTCGTTTCAGGTCACTTGCCCTTCCTCGTGTGGTGTCAGTGTCAACCCTGATTCCTGATTGTGTCCACCTGTTTCCCATTACCCTCATGTGTTAAATGGTCTACGTCTCCCCTGTCTTGTGCCTAAGTGTTTTCGTCAGAGCCGCTAAAGCCAGTTACCGTCCACAGCCTTGTTGCCCTGTCCCTTGAGAGAACTTTGGTTTGTAACTTTGAATAGCCACAGTATTGTTTTAGTTAATGAGTGATTTTTGTTTTGATTGTAGTTTAGACTTCCTCCCTTTTGGAGAGCTTTTAGTTTAACTTTGAATAGCTTTTGTTTTCTCCCTCTCAACGAGGAACTTTTGTTTTGTTTAATAAAAGCTGCTTTAGCCTCTATCTCTGTGTCTGGGTTCTAAAACTGCCACGTTGTGTCAGTAATAAGACAAATACAATTCTTTGAAACACTATAGAGTTCCTTTTGGATGAAACTAAATTCATTACATTGGTTATATTAAAATAAAAAGGTGCAAATGTATACATTTAAACAACTCAAAATTCATATTAATCTATTTTTAATGATTGTTACTTTTATTTCTTTATCCGATTTTTTTGTTGTTGGGGTATATCATGTCTGGGGCTCCGTAGAATATAATAATAATAATAATATAATAATTTTACAATACTTTTTACTTTTACTTGAGTAGATGTGTGAAGAATTAATGCTACTTTTACTCCGCTATCTTGGGCTACACTAGAGTTGTTACCCGCTGGCCCATTCATACATTAGATTTGCCATATTTTCACGAAAGTGCTCCGCTTGACTGACTGTGTGGGAGCATTTCCACGGACACTAGTGACGTGGCGTTCACCAACAAATTGAGTCTTTTTAACAGCTCTTCAATGTGAGAGCCATTCAACCGACTACAGTAAGGTAATTTAATGCAGTGTACATGTGATGTTTCTGATAAAGCAGGACATGAAAAATGAAAATCCATAAGTCAAACCTGAGGTGCTTCTGGTGCTAAAATCCACCCGAGACCTGTAAACCGGTCAATATGTGTCAAAGAGGACAATGCCAATGTCCATCTGAAATAACAACATAAAGAGATTATGGTACCCTGATATGGAATCAAGTATGAACAACCTCATATACTGTAACTCTGTAGCACTATTAATTTCAACACACCTAAAGCAGGCTTGGATTTTTATGTAAAGAAGACATAAGGTCACATTTTTTTAAAATAATAATAATAACAGCATAGAAAACATGACTGATAATTTCAAATTATTTTAAGTACCGGTACTAACCTAGTGATGTGGAAGGTGCAATCACAAACACCTTCTTGGCTGTGATTTCTTCCGTTTTGGATGTTGTGGGCTTCTTCCACACACACTCAATATCCGTGCGGGTGCAGTTTTTCTCAGCCCAAATGAGGAGCGCTGCTACATGGTGGCACTTGGCCCTCCCGATAGTACAAGAGCAAGTACTTGTCTTCACTACTCTGTCCCTCAACATTTACCTGAGTGAAAACAACTTTCCTTACCCCCAAAAAAAACTTATACTGCAGAGTTTTTAACTAACTATAGGCACTCAATCTAACAAAGCAAGTAAACAATAATTAACGTTACACAGGTACAGTAAAAATAGCTTGATGTACAACACCCTTATGTTAATAAAGTATTCACTCAACTTCGTAATTTCTACTTTTCATTGAAGCCTGCACTTTCCCTTTCAGACTTTCACCTGCCAGCTCACAAACATTTACAACTCTGTTTGAGTTGTAGGAGTTTAACCCCCTTTTAATTGACTTTGGAAAGTCAGAAAAATATGTCACCATGTAAAGCGTGACCGGTTCCAATGTTTTGAATGTAGCGGCAGCACACGCTAAAGCAACTTGGACACAGAAGTGATGTTGTGACGTCACACTAGCCATCCCCATTGGCTACGCATTGATTCCTCTTTTGGTAGCCGGGAGAATGTTCGATCCTTTTTTTGTGCCTCTTCTCATGGCAGCTGGTTCACAACAGCAGTCTGTCATTGCTGAAGTGTGGCGTTTGCCGTTTACTCGAAGTGGTTGACGCGTTTTCTATACTGCCAAAATGGATGCGCTAATGCTCATTTTCAGATGCATGACGTCAACGTTCTCTATTCTCGACAATACCTAACTAAAAAGTAAACATGTCTGCTATGAAAAAAATGTTGATATGATTTGCCATCCATCAATTTTCTTAATTGGAGGGCGGGGGGCATTTTGCGATAATTTTCACGTGAAAGTAGCATGCTGTATGCCCATGTCAACCTCTGAAATTTATATATTTTAAATGATCCCACCAATAATTTGCATTTTAAGGACATTAAATGAATGACGTTGTCATCTTCTCCGCTCACTACAGCTTAATGGCGCTAAATGAGGAAAACGCTTCTGCACCTCCTCTTCGTTCCAAGCTCACTTTTCGATAACTTCATCTTTCTCGCAACTGTTACTAAATTACCGTGCTCTTGGCGCAAATCCATTGCCATGTATAGTAAATCAATTTGCTCCCAGCTGTAAAACTTTGTGGGTGTGTTTGCGCTGGTATATCATTAGAGCAATATCTTCAGTGAATACACAGTAAATTCTGTAGAGTAAATTTGATTCTATTTAGAGTGGGACCAAATAGACTCTGTTTTAGAGTAATATTTACACTTGGAAGAGAGTAAAATAAAGTATTGGGAAAAAAATAAAAATAAAAGTGACTCAATGGTGGAGGAACGAACTCACGATCTTCAACTTCGGAGACAGCTCCCTGAGCCACCCAGCTCCTGCTTTCTGTTAGTATATTACTCGTGTCAGCTGCAGCTGATTCCATGGAATCTTCCTAACGATGTATTTGGTCTCTTGGAAAAAAGCAAACAGTAGCAGGGGCATAGCTCAGGTGGTAGTGTGGCAGTCTCCCAAGCTGAAGGTTGTGAGTTCGTTCCTCATTCCTTGAGTGATTTTCATTCTTTTCCTTCAATTATTTATTTTACTTTCTTCCTAGCATAAATCTTAGCCTATTCTAAAACCGAGTTTATTTGGTCCCTCTCTAAATAGTCACATTTACTCTACAGAATTTACTGCGTAGGACATTAACATGGAGAAAGCTGTGGGTGAAGCTGTGGAGCAATATTTAGCGCTGTTAGCGGACGCCACGCATTCTAAGTGGATTTGGCCCTCAGTGTGAACCAAGATTTAACTGTATCAAAATTGTCAGAAATAGTGTGATTATGAAATGGTAGTGTCATAAAATGAAGATTTAATTATTTTTGAGAAAAATAAAGACTTTTATTGTGGTCAAATCAGAAATCAAACTCACCAGGTCGCAATCTTAGACTTATCTTCTGTGGACTCAACTGAATAGGCTCTTGCATATTGAATGAAGTGGACAAAGGTTCATTCTTGTCTATTTGTTGGCTGCTCACAGGGTCAATAATTTCTTCTTCCTTGCAGCCTCTTTCCATCAATTTTGCTCGGGTTTCGCAGCGTGCCGACTCCTGTTCCCCTGCTTTGGTAAAATTCTTTAGATACCATGGAAGATAAGAGAAAATTATATCATATTAAATTTCTATTTCATGTTTTTGTGCTCATGACAAAGGCAAAACAACACAACACTGCATTTGGGCCACCACACCCAAATAGGACCATTATTAATGACATATCAATGCTTTGATCCAATTTATTAAGGCAGTTAAAATAACAATGCTGTAAATGATATGAAAATTAAATTCAGTCCAGCTGTTTTGCAATAAATATCGGTGTTAAGAGAATCTAGTCGTTCATTTAACTTGTTCAGGGGCCACAAACAACTTATTTGGTGTGTGGACTGGACAAGTAAAATCATAGTTAATCTTAATGTGTAATACTATAACTTTCACTTCCAATTTGAGATTTGTGCCTTTATATACACTGCTGACTGATCAGTTATGATCTTAGCTTGGCTCTCACGGAAGGCAAACGCTTTATGCTTTGCTCCCTCTCTCTAACCATATTTGGACAACTGGTCTTTCGACAAAATTGACAAAATTTTTCTCAACAAGAAGAGCTGAAAGAGGAGAGCCGGCTTGCCCCACCCGAGGTGACGGTTGAAGCTTGATACACCATGGATTACTGGAACAAATGGAAAATGGTGTACATCTATTCTGTCCATCCAGGACGTGGACGACATCTACGTAATTGGAATTCTGATAACAGGCAGAGATGGGAAAAGTACTGATATTCTCTACTTGAGTATAAGTACAATTACCTGTGTAAAAAACAACTTTGGTAAAAGCAAAAGTACTCTCTCAAATAATTACTCAAGTAAAAGTAAAAAAGTACAGGCTCTGAAATGTACTTGATGAGTAGAAGTAAATAAAAAAATGTTTTACCGGGTATTTCCTCCTACGTCAATTTGAAAGATATTAGCTAATGGAGCAAGAATGGGTATACATCGGACAGTCGATGTATACAGCACACTTTAGCCCACATTAAGAGAGGCCACCCTCCACCCCCACACAAAAAGACACGACTGTAGAACCCTATGCTTGCAACAACATGCTAGTTGATCAGTGTCACAATGTGAGCGGTCACTGTGTCCCCACTTTAGCAAAAGTAACTAGATAAAAGTAACAGCCCAAAGGTAGGCTTAAAATCTTCAAATGAAAATCGGGACTTTAATGTGTTTCGTTCTCGTGAAAATTAGCGCGTGAGATTTGCAGTCATCTAGATCGCACCGGAGTGGCAGCAACGATCATATAATTAATCTAACCTTTCTACGAAAATTGCTTTCTTTCCGCCCACTTTGAGGTATCTGCATGTCAACCACCGTTTAAGCTGTTCCAAAGTGTGTTTGTCGATTAAACCATGTTAAAATTTCACGCCTGGGACGTTCTCTTCCAAAATGATGTGTACGCATGTTTCCTAATCTGTTATTTTGCCCGACTCATGCATATTAATGAGGAAAATGTGACGTCATTTGAGATCAACCCTATTGGTGCAGCATTTGGTATAGAAGACGGCCTTTTTCTTGCCCATTACGTCAGCAAACTCCCATTCAAGTGAACAACGGCAGCTGTCGTTTACGCACTGGATACGCCGTCACAGTCATGTGACCAGGATAATGGCATTCACCACGGTATGTTCATATTTTGATACTATATAAAATAAGATAAGAAAATCCAGGGACTAAGATGCCAGAGATATTTGCACTTTTATTCTTTATTCTTCCTCTTTTCCTTTCGGCTTTTCCCTTCAGGGGTCGCCACAGAGAATCAGTTGCCTCCATCTAAGCCTGTCCTCTTCATCCTCTGCTTTCACACCAACTACCTTCATGTCCTCTTTAACTACATCCATAAACCTCCTCTTTGGTCTTCCTCTAGAACTCCTGCCTGGCATTTGGAAACTTAGCATCCTTCTGCCAATATACTGAATACCTCTCTCTGGACACATCCAAACCATCTCAGTCTGGCCTCTCTGACTTTATCTCCAAAGCCTCTAACATGTGCTGTCCCTCTGATGCACTCATTCCTGATTCTATCCATCCTGGTCACTCCCAAAGAGAACCTCAGAATCTTCATCTCTGCCACCTCACCACAGTTTTATAAACCTTTCCTTTCATTTGAGCTGAAACTCTTCTATCACACACTTTTCTCCACCCGTTCCAGTTTGCCTGCACACGCTTCTTCACTTCTTTTCCACAATCCCCATTGCTCTGGACTGTTGACCCTGAATACTTAAACTTCTCCACCTTCTTGGTCTTTTCTCCCTGTAACCTCACTCTTCCACTTGGGTCCCCCCCATTCACACACAGATACTCCGTCTTGCTACGGCTAACCTTCATTCCCCTCCTTTCCAGGGCAAACCTCCATGCCTCTAGCTTCTCCTCCACCTGTTCCCTGCTTTCACTACAGACCACAATGTCATCAGCAAACATCATAGTCTATGGAGATTTCCTGTCTAACTTCGTCTGTCATCCTGTCCATTATCACAGCAAACAAGAAGGGACTCAGAGCTGATCCCTGATGTAGTCCTACATCCACTTTGAACTCCTACTCACACCTACAGCACACCTCACCACTGTCTTACAGCCCTCATACATGTCCTGCACCACTTGAACATACTTCTCTGCCGCTCCAGACCTCCTCATACAAAACCACAGTTCCTCTCTGGGCACCCTGCCATAAGTTTTCTCCAGATCTACAAAGACACAATGCAGCTCCTTTTGACCTTCTCTGTACTTCTCTCTCAACATCTTCAAAGCCAATACTGCATCTGTGGTAGTCTTTTTTTTGGGGGGGGGGGGGGCATGAAACCATACTGCTGCTCACAAATGGTCACCTCTGCCCTCAGTCTAGCTTCAACTACTCTTTCCCATAGCTTCATTGTGTGGCTCATCAGCTTTATTCCTCTGTAGCTGTGGCGACACCTGAAGGGAAAAGCCAAAAGGAAAAGAAGTTGCCACAACTCTGCACGTCTTCCTTGTTCTTAAAAAAGGGCACCAGCACACTTTTCCTCCATTCCTCAGGCATCTTCTCACTATCTAAGAACCTGTTGAACAACCCAGTCAGAAATTCTACTGCTACTTCTCCTAGACCAGACATGGGCAAACCCCGGCCCGCGGGCCAAATACGGCTCGTTATGCGTTTCAATCCGGCCCGCCGAACTTATCTAATAAAGCTAGAAAAAATATATATATATTTTTTTTGTTCAGCTCAGTGGGCGAGTGGTTAGAGTGTCCGCCCTGAGACTGGGAGGTCGTGGGTTCAATTCCCGGCTGGGTCATACCAAAGACTATAAAAATGGGACCGATTGTCACTCTGCTTGACACTCAGCATTAAGGGTTGGAATTGGGAGGTTAGATCACCACATGATTCCTGAGCGCGGCGCTGTTGCTGCTCACCGCTCCCTCAGGGGATGGGTCAAATGCGGAGAACAAATTTCGCCCCACTTAGATGGGTGTGACAATCAGTGGATCTTATCTTATCTTATTGGATTTGGATTTGGACATTTACAGCAGGAGACGGCACGGTTTTGTGTTGAACACAGCAATAATGTCCTGATAGTCCAGAGAATCGGTCAATTCTTTTTTGAAAGAAAGCAGGGACAAAGAGTTCAGTCTATCAGTCAACATTGTGGCACTGTTGCGTGTTTTGATCCTTTTGACAGCTGAAGCTAGTCTTTCTACATGTTGTCATGGGTGAGGTGAGGAGCGCGCATGCAGGAGACTGTTGATATTGGTGAATACATCCTCGGGGCGTGCGTCGAGCACTTCTATGAGCGTTTCCTCGTTGGCTTTTGGCTTCTTTTTGAGCTGCTGCACAAACACCGTGCGCTATGCGTCCCCCACGGAGATGGAAAAGTGGTCAGAGACGGATTGGATGTACGCGCTTTGTCCTCAGCGCGTGACAGGCAGCAGCGGCTATCATGCAGCCGCATGTGTCACACGTACTGTGGGCCCGGGTTAAAAATGGGTGGGCCAATGGAAAAAAATTCTTTAATTCTTTATTCTCTTTAACTTTACGCCTTGAATTGAAATCTATTAAAAAGAGATGCAGTCACCAGGTTTGACAGATCACAGTGTATGTGCTATTATAATCTATTTACATTTCTCCTCCCGCTTTGCCAAATAGTGTGTAAATGCCGCATCTTGCATATTCATTGAGGCAAACGTACTACCTGGATTAGGGCTATTTTATAATAATCATAATAATAATAATAATACATTTCATTTAAAAACAGCAACTTTCAGAACACCCAAGGTCACTTTACAAAGCATAAAAACACAGCAAAAGTTGAGCTAAAACAATAAAAATGAAGCTATTGGAAAAGCTGTTTTAAATATGTGGATTTTGCACATTTGAAAAACGCACACTATAAGTAAATCGGGTTGTACATTTATCTGTGTGTTTTTACTGTGCTATGACTGTGCTATGAGGTCCAAATGCTCCTGGTCCGGCCCATCTGTCAAAATTTCAAACCCATTGTGGCCCGCAAGTCAAAAAGTTTGCCCACCCCTGTCCTAGACACTTCCATACATCCACAGGTATATCATCAGGACCGAGTGCCTTTCCACTCTTCATCCTGTTCAATGCCCTTCTCACTTAATCCTTAATCTTTGCTACTTCATTCTCTCTCATTTTCTTTATTCATCAACACTTTAAAGTACTCTTTAGTACTCTTTCCATCTTCCCATCACACTACTGGCATCTGTTAACACACTTCCATCCCTATCCTTTATTACCCTAACCTTCCCATCTCTGTCTCTTTGCCTTGCCAACCTGTAGAGATCACTCTCTCCCTCCTTACTGTCCAACCTAGCATACAAGTCATCGTAAGCCCCTTGTTTGGCCTTTGTCACTTTTACTTTCACTTTACGCTGCATTTCCCTGTACTCCTTTCTACTTTCTTCAGTCCCCTCAGTGTCCCACTTCTTCTTAGTTAACCTCTTTCTCTGATTCACTTCTGTACCTCCTCATTCCACCACTAAGTCAAATTATCCCCTTTCCTTCCAGATGACACACCAAGGACTGTCCTACCTGTCTCCTTGATCACATTTGCTGTAGTTGTCCAGTCATCTGGAAGCACCTGCTGACCATCCAGAGCCCGTCTCAACTCCTTTCTGAAAGTCTTACAACACTCTTCCTTTTTCTGCTTCCACCATTTCGTCCTCTGCTCTGCCTTTGCCGTCTTTGTCTTCCTCACCACCAGTGTCATCCTACACACTACCATCCTATGCTGTCTGGCTACACTCTCACCTACCACTACTTTGCAGTCGCTGATCTCCTGCAGATTACACCGTCTACACAAGATGTAGTCTACCTGTGTACTCCTATCTCCACTCTTGTAGGTCACCCTTTGTTCCTGCCTCTTCTGGAAGAAAGTATTCACGACAGCCATTTCCATTATTTTTGCAAAGTCAACCACCATATGTCCTTCTGCGTTCCTCTCCTGGATACCAAACTGGAAAATGAGTTATTAGTGGTGTGTTCTTTTAATATGCATAATGTCTGAAATTCCGGACAAACAGAGTATGCATCATTTTGGAAGAGGACAACGTCCCCGACTGAAATTTCAACATGGTTCAATATGCACAATGTGGAACAGCTGAAATGTTGGTTGACATGCAGAGACCTCAAAGTGGGCAGAAAGAAAGCAGTTTTATTAGAAAGGTAAGATTTATTATACAATCATAGCTCGTAATCCGGTGCGGACTAGCTAGCTCATCTCGTGTTGCTAGTTTTCGACAAAACTGAACACGTTGAAGTTTCATTTAAATATTTGAAGCCTACCTTTGGACTGCAACTTTCCCTCCAGACTGTATTTCCTTTTACCTGGGCCATTGTATTGTCATAGCTGAGACAGTATGAACATACGAACAATAGCTTGTCAATGCAATTCCTCTACTTCTACCACCAGTATACTTAAACTTAGATATATTAAACTTGACATCCGTTCATAAGATGTTAATTCATGATTATATATTTGCAGTTTTTATTTTAAAATCCTATACAGAGTATAGGATTGTATGTGTATCCTATACACAGTATCCCCATTTGTTGTTAAGTTTTGCGGGAGTGTTTCAGGAGTGAGCAGACGTGCGCTGGGTAGCTCCCCCGAGTCGGCTAAGAAAAGTTGCTTGAAACACGAAACTCGACAGCCAAAAGGCTAAAAATTACATTTTTTTAAGCTTCATTCATAGCATATTTGGAGCCCAACATCATGCACTTTGTGTTTGACACATATAGTTCCAATTTGTTCTCGACTACCCACTCATAAATAGACATCAGTTCCTGTTTTAGTATGTTATTGAGTTTTTGGTGTGGTTTGATTACTGTATATAGTTGATGTTTTTTCATTAAATGAAAGCCGAAAATGTAAGCTAGGGAAGAGGATTTTCCCCTTTACTGGAAAAAAGAAATGTCTGAAAAAAAGAAACGATAAACTCTGGTGCACTGACTCTCAACCCGGGGAATGGTGGATGTGTGAGATTGAACTTCCGGTTGGACTGTGCCAACTAACCTAACTAACAATACTTCAGACAGATTAGGTACGTTTATTTTATTTGTTTATGACAGTTCACATACTTCTGACGGAAAGGCCCCTGTCTAGAAAAAACAATTCAAAACAACTGCTAGAAATTCTGGAAAAAAGTTGCTGGAATGGGTTCTAAAAGGCAATTAGTTGGCTTCAACAGAGTAATAACCATCTCAACATAAATCAAGATGAAATGTTTCCTTGCATAATAACAATGTTACTAATGGGGACTTTAGAAACTAGGCTAATTTAGTAATGGCTCATGAAAAAGAATGTGCGCTTTTGTTTGTTAGTTTTTTTAATTGAAAAAAGTTCAGCCTAAATTCAACTCACTTATAAGATCGAATGATCAAATGGGAAAATCATAGATTGTGCTTAAAAGTTAAAACATACCAGTTGTTGACACCAAGCACAGAAGGGCCCGGATCTGACACAATCATTGCAGGAGTTTACTATGGACTTAAAGCAAACCTCTTCTTTTTGACACCATCCTACAAATAAAAAGACATACAAAAACACACTTCTGCATTACAAATATGAATGTGAGGGATCAGAATATCATATATAAAGCATGCCATACAATTTAAGAGATGATAAATGTCAGGGGAAAAAAATTATTTAATTTATGTTAACTCTTTTTTTTTTTAGCATATTTTTTTAAAACAACAGTTAAGTATGTATACGGTTCTACGAGTCCCGAACGACCGCCAGATGGCGGTGCTGAACAGCACGGAAAATGCCTTTGCGCACACGAGAATGCATACCAAATAGACACGTAGTCATTGTCTACCGAGTGATTTGTCATATGTATAAAAGCTCTGTAGCATCGACATAAGAGCTTTCACTGTGCAAAAAAGGCTCGGATCGACATCCGCGTCCAACGGGGCCGCAAAACGACCGAGGCGAAAGCGGCATTTGGCCATAGTGTGACACCTGCCTCATTGGGGTGCCAATGAAAACATGGCTGACACAGAACGTGGAGCTACCCCACACGCTTCGCGGATGCAACCGCGACTACCAACAAAGTTCCACCTCGGCCAGCGATTTGAAAGAGGATCCACTAAGTGAAAGTCGCAAGGACACGAGGTGGGTGAGGAAGGCCACATGCCTGTGGCAACTCTCTGTTTTTCCCATCAACAGCAGCATGCCGGACCGAAATGGCAGCAACGTAAACCTTGAGCGGGAATTAGGCAAGACACGGGGTCCAACCTGCAGCCGGCACACCACTTCGCAAACAACTTCCACCCGTTAGCATACTGCAAACGAGTGGAAGGAGCCCTGACATTAAGGACCGTATGCCTGACAAAGGCCGAGCAGTCCGTCAGTGGCACGTCGAGCCCGTGAGCGGCCAAAATCACAGGCGGAGTTGACGGTTCAGAAGAGCAGAGACTGCATAGAAGAGAGAACTATAAGGGGGCATTCCATAAGGCATATAAGGGGGAGAGGCGGAAAAGCATACAAAAGGCGCACCGGCCAGAGCATCCTGGCCCAGGGGGCTGCTGTGCTCCCCCAGGGAAAACTTGAGGGGATAGTGAGTGGATTCCTCTGAGGCAAACAAATTGACCGACGCCTTGCCGAAGCAATCCCCAATGGTGCGTACTACCTCCGTGTGGAGACGCCAATCCCCCAGAGGCAGACGATGGCGGAAAATAAAGTCCGCCACTTGGCCCATCTGAGAATATATATATAAATATATATATATATATATATATATATATATATATATATATATATATATATATATATATATATATTTATATATATATATATATATATATATATATATATATATATATATATATAAATCTCTACTCCAACACACCTGATTCAATGATCAGGATAATTATCAGACTCCTGCAGGGCTTGCTAATGAGCTTAAATATGAATCAGCTGTGTTGAACGTTCGAAACCTCTAAAACATGCAGGACTCGGGCCCTCGAGGACCGAACTTTGACACCACTGCTGTAGGTCAACAGCACCGATGGCGGTCATTGTTAACCCGGGCCTCGACCGATCCGTTATGGAAGTCATACATTTGATTTGCATGTTTGATTTGGCCAAAGTTTTACGTCAGATGCCCTTCCTGACACAACCCTCTGTATTAATCCGGGCTTGGGACGGCACAAGAAGACACTGTACAAAGTCTACAAAGACATCAAAAGTGTAACGTGCGTGACGCCACCAACCAGGAGAGCGTACGGATGACAATACCATCGCTAGCAAGGGCTCATCAAAGCAGCCACTTGTATGATGTAAGATGTATGTATGCACCTTAAAACGCTTGGTACCTACCTCGAGGCGCCGTAATACATGGGAACAGGTGGAACCACTGCGTCCACAGTAGCACAGTGAGGCGGGTCGCTGGTGAAAGCGGAAGCCAGCTACCGCGAGTGCGTATGCTGAATAACGCCAGAAGAGGCACAACAAGGAGTCCCATTAGCAGGGAGAAAAGACGACCTCGCAATAGCAAAAGTGAAGGAAAGTGCACCTCACCTCGCAATGCAGGTCAAATACGTGTCAAGAAACCCAACGCACCATTGCAGCCAAAGGAGGGCGGAGGAAATAAACCCGCAGCCCCGATCGACACGATCACAGGCCTCCAGCAACGGACAAGAAGAATGGCAAAGCAAGAATCAAGTCAAATGCGCAAGAAGGTTTGAGAGTCTGTCTTTCGGGTTCCATGCCTTTTATACACACGTCATGGATCATCATGTCTATTTGGTATGCAGTCTCGTTTGCGTGTGCGCAAAGGCTTTTTCCGTGCTGTTCAGTACCGCCAACTGGCGGTTGATGAGGGACGAAATAGAACAAAAGATTTTACTAACCATTTGGAGCCACTGACAGGAAGATGGACAGCAGGACAAAAAGCAAATGATGATTCATGACCTGACAAAAACATTATAAAATTAATTATTGTCCAAACAAATAAAGTGCATTTAGCTATGAAAGTGAGTGAGAATGGTTCGTATATCTGCCAAATTAAGGGAAAAAAAGAATGGAAAATAAACAGAACATGCACTTTACAAATATGAGTGTAAGTTATAAACGCTTACGCAAAAAAGTAAAAGATAAAATACAGCCCTAAAATACAAATAATCTAATCACAATATGATACATTTATATTCATACCTGATTTACATATTTTTGCAGCACTATATTTTTAAAACTCTTATTAAACATAGCAAGGGATTCACAGTTTTTCAATTCAGTTTCATAATTGTTCCACAGATTAACCCCTTTAACAGAAACACACATTTGCTTTGTGTTTGTTCTTATCATTGTTTTTTTAAAGTCACTTTATGTCCCTTAACCCATAGCAGCAGCCCTCTTTGAGTTCAAACAACTTCTGAATACTCTGGCAAAGTTGGTTATTGTATACTTAATACATTAGTTGTGCTGTTTTAAGTTTGACTAGGTCATAAAATTTGAGAATATTTAATTTAATGAATAACGGATTTATTAGTCCAATATAATGTGAGTGATTAATAACTTGTATTGCTCTTTTTTGTATCTTAAAGACAGATTGAGTGTTAGTTTTATATGTATTTCCCCATATTTCCACACAATAAGTCAAATATGGCAATAATAGGCCAGGAGCCAGGTCCACTCATCAGGATGTTTTTTGTTACCTTTTTTGGACTTTTATTCCCTGTTATCTCATACCTTGGGCCATCACAAGTTGATAGGGACCACCCCCAACTCACAAGGGCCAAAAAACACCCTTTTTGGGAAAAGCAGAGCTTGCTGATGAGATGACTTAACGGATGCGACAACAGCGAATAACACTCAATTGTGCCAATTTCTGCCAAAGTATAGAACATTCAATAAAACCACCATCATTACTATGATATTCAATAAATATTAACATACTTACATTTACGTGTCTCCAGCGTTTTGTTATTTACTGGTGTCGCCATTACTTCCGCCATTGCTTCCCGCGGTGTTGCCGAGGGGGCGTGACTGTAGTAAGGGAGAACCGAGGGAGGTCGGGATCTATCTTCGTGAAAAGGGACCTGCAGCCCTCGTCTCTAACCTTCCCTCTACATTTTACAGAGAATTGGGAAACTCCTTTGTCCGTGTAAACGCGCTTTAATAAGGGGGAGGGACGAGATGAGTAGTAAGAGGCGGTATTGGGATTGGACCTTTGTTTCACTTCAAGATTGTGTGCTACTTTATGTTTAACTTTCACATAAAAATTCAATAAAATATATTTATGTTTGTGGTCGTACCGTGCCAAAATGTTGAAAAACTCAAAGGGGATGAATACTTTTTCAAGCCACTGTACCTGGTTGTTGACTTTTCTTATGTGCTGGAAGAGGACCCTCTTGCAAGGTGGGAAGTTGGAGAGGTCAACAGAGAGACCCTTCCAGTACCTTCCAGCACATAAGAAGAGTCAACTTCCAGGTATGTGTCTGGAAGAAGGCTCAATTGCACTACCCAGAGATCCATCCCTTCTCGACCATGGATTTCACATGAACACAGAGACTGGCATGTTAGAACCACTATGGTTTGAGGGTGACATAATCCCTAAAGTGGATAGTGCGCTCACCCCATAAGCAACAGTGTGCGGGTTCGGGACCCGCTGTTGTGCTTTGTTTCCTCTTTTCCTCTAACCTCTCTGCTTCCCTCCTCTTCCAGGATTTCTTGTGGCAAGGACCCGTTTTGTGTTGAATGTTTATTCAAGAATTGATGGCTTCATGAGAGGGGCGCGGCAGCCACAGGGGGAGAGGCCGGGTTTTAGTGAACCGAGCATCTGACTTCCGGGTAAGAAAAATATCCACCGAAATAACTAATTTATATTTCATAAGAAATTACATTGCGATTGTGTCAAAGGTAAGATTTCATCATTATATGCCTATAGTTAACTGTGGAAGGGCTTAAAATACCATGGTGTAGTCCCTTTAAGATTTTATCTGATATAGATGCAGAAAAATATCTTAATCCCATTTGGAATGGTAATTCTGGAAATATCTTCATTTTTTTCTGAATTAAGGTTCAGTGGAGTATTTGGCCATATCTCTTCTAATACTTCAAATAGAAAGTTAACCTTAACTCTTTGACTGCCAGACGTTTTCAGAAAAGGGATGCTGTGGGTGCTAGGCAATTTAAGCATTTTGACTGATCTTTCAAGGTCCACAGAAAATTTTGTGTTTGGACTATGGAAACACACATACTACCAAATGAAAGATTGAACTCTCATCTTTCATCCAAAAGATGTTTGTTTGTTTTGTTTGTTTGCTTTGATGTTTCTACCTTATTCCGTTTTTCAGTAATCAACAATAGAAAATGGTTAGTTTCACCCAAATGCTCTGTTTTGAAACAAAATACGGAGAAATCAAACTTTTTGTGAAACGATATTATTTCATGCACTCTAATGATTCTTTTTCAATGAATGATGCCACAAACACCTAAACAGTGCTTTACTTCTGTAAAACACTACCACCAACAATGAAAAAGTGTTTTTTGATAGCAAAATACGTGTATTTACATTCAACAGTGTAACAATTTGACAAAACAATTTGGCAAACGTGTGCAACCGTGGTACTATTTACAATTGTGTGGATGTTTTAACTACAGTTTTTCTTTTTGTAACACTCCCCTGCGTGCAAGGGGACACAGCAGGATTTGCACAACAGATTAGTTTCACTGCGATTGCCCCTTGCAGTGTGTGTTTGGCCATGTTGCCATCAAGTCTACTCTCAGGATCATGATACGGTGACGTTACGGTGGTGTTACGTCTGGCTTCCTCATGTCCTTCAGTTCCTATACCGGGAGGTAGATGTTCTGATCCATCTTATCCACTCCATTCATGGTGGCATCGTAGTCCAGAACCAGTGTCTTCTCCGTGATCAGACTGTACCCACTCCTCCGATGAATATCCATTGGACTCGGGGTACTCTTCATCGTCCGATTGAACGTCCGCCTGTGCAGAAGTGCTCGGTTGTGCTCCGCGTTTTCCGACGTTAGCATCGCTAGCCGGTGAGGCTTTATGACGTGGTCATAGCCGCCGCGTCAACGCTTCCAACTTCGGCGTCAACCTCGGAGTCACCATCATCATCATCATCATCGTCGTCATCAATGTGCTCTTTAGCATTGGTCGATGCTTTTCATCTTTGAAAAAAATGCTCAAGCGTGAGCTGCTTGCAACCGGTCGTCGGTTGTGCTCCGCGTTTTCCGGCGTTAGGATTGCTAGCCGGTGAGGCTTTATGACGTGATCATAGCCGCCGCATCAACGCTTCCAACTTCGCCGTCAACCTCGGAGTCACCATCCTCATCATCGTCGTCATCAATGTTTTCTTTAGCATTGGTCGATGCTTTTCGTCTTTGAAAAAAATGCTCAAGCGTTAGCTGCTTGCAACCGGTCGCCATTTTCGCTTCCTCAGCCATTCTCCCCTCAACACTCTAGCTCCGCCTCACGTCTTCTACTGACGCCTACCCAATCTTGCCCAAAGAGAGTCATCGCTGCCATCTAGTGCCCAAAAATAGGCATTATACTAACTAAATCTGCTTGATACTTTCAGCACAGCTGGCCAAGGCTTTCCTCAACCCGTTTCCAAATAAAAAACAAAAAAACATAGTGAACGTCTTTTAATGTCTTTGGTTGTCCTCCGTAGGATTTTACTAAACGTTATTTAACGTTTTGGGCAGTTAAAGAGTTAAATTGAAGGTTACAAATGTGGGAAAATTTTAATATACATTCGAGGCAGTAAGATGTATAATAAAAGGAAATGAATCACTTTTGATGGTTATTTGTCAGGGGGAGTGACATTTTTTAATCTTTTAGTGTATGTTGAGAATTGAAATACAGGAAGCCCATGATTATTTTCCTGCTAGTTCCCCCATGTGTCAGGATACACCATGCAAAATTTTTGAGTTTTCTGACCATTTATGCAATTGCTGTACCTTGAAATTTGCAATTACACAATTTCGCCAGAAGCTTTTCCCAAAAGGGGTGTTTTTTGGGCCCCTGTGACCAAACGGCCCCGAGTTGGGGGTGGTCCCTAGCAACTTGTGATGGCTCAAGGTATGAGATAACAGGAAATCATAGTCAAAAAAAGGTAACAAAAAACATCGTGAGGAGTAGACCTGGCTCCCAGTTTATAATAATACACAATATAATGTATATAATTACTTATTTTAAAATATTTGATTTTATAGAGAATACAAAACATAAACATTTTCTATGTGCGATTTCCAGCACAATTTTGCATCAATTACAACGCCGAGAAATTTTATTTAATTTATTCTTTCAATTTCTATGGAGTCAATAGTAATTTTGACTTGATGTTTAATTTTTCTAGTACCGAAGATTATAAACTTTGTTTTGTCTAGATTCAAAGATTTGAAAATTTGTTTGTGTCAAACCAGTTTTTTTGGTATATTTAGCTCTTTTTCCACAGTACTCAGAAGCTGCCCGAGATTTTCTCCAGAACAATATAGTTATGTCATCAGCAAATAGAACTTTTTTTTTTTAAAGCATTACATACACAGCAAATATTATTAATATATAATATAAATAATTTAAGACCAAGCACAGACCCTTTGGGGACACCATGAGTAATCTTTAACTGATTTGATTTGAAAATGTTAAGATGTACATACTGATACCTATCTTCTAGGTAACTCTTAATCAATTTTGATGACATACCCTCTTATGCCATATGTTTCCATAAATATGTTGTGATCTATCGTATCAAAGGTTTTTTTCCCCACTGTAAATTCTTTGTTATCTATACTTGTGTCAATTTCTTTCATAAGCTCCATTAATGCCAGATAGATCTCTTTTATCTAAAACCATATTGACTTTCAGTTAGCAAATTATGTTTTCAATAAATTTATCTAGTCTATGTGTGAATATTTTTTCTAGGATTTTTTTTTTAGAATTGTGGAAGTAAGGAAATAGGTCTATAGTTTGTAAATAGAAGTGTCTCTCCACTTTTATAAATCGGAATAACTTTTGCAGTTTTCATTTTAGTTGGGAAAATACCAGTCTTGAAGTATAGGTTACAGACGTATGTAAAAGGCTGCACTACATATTGAATAATACGTTTTATTAATACCAAATCAATATTAAAGCAATCTGTAGACTTGTTATTTTTTAATTATTTAACAACATTTAATATTTCTGTATCATTTACTGCACTAAGGAACATGGTGGAGGAATTGTTCTTAATGCATTTATTTATTTCATATCTATTTCTTGGCTCAAGGATATCTTTTGCTAATTTGCTATCAACATAAAAAAATAGTCATTTAATTAATTTATAATATTATCAATAAGAATACTTTTATCATTTATAAAATGTTCCAAGTGATTGATTTTTTTAAAGACATTATTTATTATTGTTTCATATTCTCCATGTTTCTGTTTTAATGTTGGTAATAATTGGTGATATTCTCTCTTACTTATTACTCTTATAATATTAACTAATTCATTTTTATACTTCTTATAATTTAGTTCAGCATCCTTAGTTCCTAATATTAAAAAATGTTTATATAACAGGTTTTTCTTTTTGCATGCATTTTCTATCCCGTGTCATCCATTGTTTATCAAAATCTCGTTTCTTCCTAGTAACTGTTTTTAATAGACAGTGTTTATTGAATAATGAAATTTATAGTTGTTTTTCTAGGTCCATCTTTAAGGCAGCAATAGTATGTTGGGTTTGTATTGTTATTGATGTAAAGGCTGTGTGTTTCACTTTTTTTAAATCAATATAATCTTGAAAAGCTGCAAAGACAGGCAGGTAATTAGTTATAGCGTTTATATGGAGTCCACTTTGGATTTTCTGATCGATTTTATTTGTAAATATTTGTTGTTATTCTACTAGGTTTTGTTATTAAAGGAAAGAGACCACTTCAATGCATGATATTGATAAAGTCTGTTGTTTTTTGATGACCATTTGGGTTTAGTAAATCAATATTAAAGTCCCCACATAATATTTGTGTTTTTTTGTCGTTTAAATAACTAAGCATACGGGGGGGAATCATTAAAAATGTCAAGGCAGGATCCTGGGGTTCTGTATACAAAGCTAATAGTTACATTAGATGCTTTTTAAAAGTGTATTTTGACCATTAAACATTCCATTATATTATCCATGGAATATGTCAGACCATCAATCTCATCCACATATATTGCAACCCCGCCTCCTTTCCTGATTTTCCTGTTCACTGTAAACAATTCATACTGTTCCATTCCTACGTCACTTATTTTCCCATTATCTAGATATGGTTATGACTTTGATTTTTTTCATTTTACTCAAGTATTCCTTAATTTCAGTGAAATTTTTATAGAGACTTCTCCTATTAAAGTGCATAATTAAAAATGTATGATGATCCGTGTTTAAGTTTGCATTAAATTGATCATTGCTATAGTATTCACATACAAAGTCATAATTATTTATAGAGAAAAAAATATCTGGATCAAGACTGCTTTCTGGATCAAAATTCTTGTGTTCAACATAGTCAAATGTTTTTAAATGTGTTTCTTTAGTATATAGATTTGTCTTATTTTATGTGGTATTTAACAATTTTTTTGGTTTCATTGGTGTGCAGATTTGCCGTTTATAACGTGGTATTTGTCAGTTTTGTTATTCAGGTGTGCTGTGTATTCTTTCAACTTATTACTAAATTTTGTTGGGCATGTTGTCTTGGTGTGCGTGGGTGAATTATAAGTTTATTGTAGCTTAGGTAGGCAATCTTTCCTCTTTCACATGCTGCTTTCAGTTTTGGTATCAGTTCTTTTCGTTTTTGTTCAATGATATCAGTAAAATCCTAATTTATGTATATGTATATGTTTAAACCCTTGAGATACTTTGCTTTTTGTAGAATTTTTGTGTTGTCTTTATATTTTTCAAGTTTGACTACGATCGGCCTGGGTCTGGTCCTCCCAGGTTCAGGTTTCCCTGTCCGATGAGCCCGCTGCACCTCAATCTTCTCCTTCAGCTGTAGTTTCTCCTTGAAAATGTTCATGACTTTTTCTTCAGTATCTGCCCATGTCTCTCCAGATGTTTCTTCCAATCCATCAATCACTTAGTATCACTAAGCTCCTCGACTGTCCTTCTAAATATTCAATTTTGTCATTCAGAATGAGTAAGCTGTCACATATCTTATACATTTCTGTTTGCATTGTTTTATAGTTTTCCGTATGTTTAGTTTGAGTCATTTTAAGGTCATCAACCTCATTCTGTGTGTCGTGAAAACTCACTTTTACTTCATGTAATTCCTTTGTGATATTGTCAAGGCGTGTATTACTTGAGTCCAGTATCATTTTTACGAAACCTTTGAAATGTTGCTGTTGCTGATTCAAAAGTGTGGTGAACAGTTCTTTTTGGTGTAGCAATTTATTTACGTGTTTACGTTATACTATGGAGGTAAATATGGTGCAAAACTAACTTGTAAAAAAAAATTGTACCTGTAGAAAAAAAGTCTAAATTTGTATCTGTAAAAGTCGTGATTTGTACCTGTAAAAAAATGTGTACCTGTAAAAAAAAAATTGTATCTGTAAAAAAAATGTGTAACTGTAAAAAAAAAATTGTATCTGTAAAAAAAATGTGTACCTGTAAAAGTCATGATTTGTACCTGTACAATTTTTTTTTGTACCTGTACAAAAAGTGTAAATTTGTATCTGTAAAAGTTGTGATTTGTACCTGTAGAAATGACAACTTGTAGTCAAAGAAGTCGCCACTAGGAGTCACAAGAGGTTTTTCTGCTGCTGTCCAGTTACGTGAGTTTTGCACCATATATCTCGCTACAAAAGGTGCAAAACTGATTCGTACTTGTAGAGCGCCGTGATTTGTACTCGTAGAAGAAGAGGGCGAGCTCTGGAGGATTTGGGCGGGCTAAAGCTCAACCTCATTGGTTGAGCGAACGACAGTGGGTTGAACTCAAATGACGGCCATGCGCAAGTCCGCAATTCCATACAAACAGAGTAGCCACACCTGTTTACACGTCATTTTGGAAGAAGATGACGTCCCAGGCGTGAAAATTTCAACATGGTTCAATATACAAACACCGTGTGGAACAGCTTAAACGTTGGTTGACATGCAGAGCACTCCAAGTGGGCAGAAAGAAAAAAGTTTTAGTATGAAGGTAAGATTTATTGTACGAACATAGCTCGTAATCCGGTGCTAGCTAGCCGGTCTTACTTGCTTTAAGTATTGAGCCTCTGGCAGAAGCAAAGGGAGAGTCTGCAAATACACAGTTTTAACTGATGATTTAGGAAATTAATATAAAATAGCGTTATTTGCAGATTACATTTTGTTATTTTTGCAAGATCCTCTATTCAATTGCTGTGCTCATTTAGTGTTTGCATAGATATGGTTTAATCTCTGGTTACAAATTAATGAGAACAAATCGAGGCAATGATGTTGTCGGGATCCTGGCCGCCTCAGTTAAACAATACTTGGGGATTATACTTACTCCCATTTCCACATAATTATTTAAAGCAAACTACGGTATGATAGTCTATTAAAACAAGGCGACTTGACAAGGTAGGATGTGCTCCCACTCTTTTTGTTTGGTAGAATAGAAACTCTCAACATTAATATATTACCAAGATGCCTATATTTATTTAGGGAATTGCCCATATGGGTCCCCAATGTCTACATTTACAGCGTTGGACACTTATTTCCAGGTTTGTTTGGCCAAATGAACGACCTCGAGTGAGACTAAAAGTAATGTGCTTAACAAAGGGAGGGTTATTCCTAACGAACCTGAAACATTACTACTGGCTGAGTCAACTCATTGTTATTACTCAATGGTTATAGTACCAGGATATTAGATGGTACTTCTGGGCAATATGCTGATATTTATCGTGAAGACAATAGAAAAAAAAAATTGTGTAATTTTATTCCTTTCGTGTCTATAGTCATTTGACACAGCAAAAAGCAAACAACATAAGTGACAGAGAACGCTTGTTTGACAGACAAAAGCATTAATTATGTGCTTGTTTCACACAGCTGTCACCAGGTGGCAGCATGAGCAAGTGCACATGGCAGTGAATGATACATAGACGGTACAGACGCTCCCCTACTTACGAACATTCGAGTTACGAACAACGGTACATACGAACATGTCTGCGCGCATGTCAAAAAATGTTCGGAAAGAGATGCTCTAAGTTAGATTTTGTATTGCGCACCTTTTTCAGAGTACTGTAGTGCTTCTTTCCGCCGCTAATACCGACGCTTGGCGCTGTGAGACCTCACCCAGCATTGGAGGCTCAGCAATGTGTCGAGGAGGAGGAAGAAGAAGAAACGCCTGTCGCTCATAGATAAAGCCATCGCACTCTTCGAGCAGCAAGACCCAAATATTGAACATTGCACAAAGGTTGCAAATCAATTGAATGATGCCATACAGTGCTACCGCATCATTTATGATGATAAAAGAAGAAAACTGTGCAATCGTCGTTAGATCGCTTCTTTCGGCCAGTTTCTAGTAAATCCTCCAAGGAAGATACTCATCAACCCTCATCTTCTTCTCCTCGACCCTCAACTTCTTCCTACATTGAAGTTACGGAGGAGGAAGTAACTTTTGAAGCCCATTCCAGCGACGACGAAGAACCTCTCATGATATAAAATCCTCCTCTTCCTCCTCCTCCATCAAATCCTTAAGCATTGAGTACATCTTCCAAAAGTAAGTTAAACTTCATTTTATTTATCTTATTACGTACATGTACATACTGTGTGTGTCTCTCGCTCTCTCTCTCTAACATACGTAGTACAGTACTGTACGTATTCTCTTTAAACATAAATTATAATACAAAATATAGCACTGAAGCAATTTACGAACAAATTCACCTTACGAACGATCGCTCGGAATGTAACTCGTTCGTAAGTTGGGGAGCGTCTGTATACATTACAAGCTTACGTGCCAAAGTAAATCTAACATCCATCATTATCTGAACCGCTTGTAGTCAATGAAAATTAACAGAAAATGAGGTGGGTAAATGCAAATAACGAATACTACTACTTTGAAAAACTTAACTAAAACAACAAACCCGTAATTATTAATTAACTTTTTTTTTAAAGACCATCTTAAAGCATTCTGGGAACTCATTTCGGCTCATTGAAATAACCTAGTGACAGCTGTGTGAAACAAGCATAGCCGTTTGCGGGGCCAAATGTGCAGTTTTAGCATCATTAAAACACAGGTTTTTAAGTTTTTGTGAAAATTGAACGGTGGACAAAGCCCCCCAAAACTTTGCTGGGATGCTTACGTTACCGACAAGCGGGGGTACTCAAATCGAGATGAGATTGATTCTACTACTTACGTCGCAGCATAGCAACGAGTTTCGGCTGGCTATTAGTTGCGCTTCCACTCCTAGTCCTAAATTAGTAATCACAGCCTTTGTGGCGGCGTATAAGAAGCACTTCCTCAGTCACAAGTATCGAAGTTCTCCCAAACAGATTACGAGACGTGATTAATGAGGGGGAAAGACCTCAAAGCGGTCACAAGCCTTGTTAATTGCTTTGCTAACCGGCTAACGTTATTGTGAAACTGACTTTAATTTAAGTGCATGGGTGATTGATTAGACTTTTTACAAAGTTCTCACTGGTACCGCATTAAAGAGGAGCGTGGCAAACTTTTAATAACAAAACAGCCTTTTAATGAGTTTCTGAGGAGAAAAAGTAATGCTACGCACTTAGCTAAACAGGAAGTGATGTGATTGTTAACGGCGTCCCGCACGTCAACCGGGAGGAGGAAAATTAAATTTACAGACTTGATAAGCGATTGAGAAAATGGATGGATATACTAAGTATAAGTGAATACCTTTCATATCACTAAATATTGTTACACTGCAGTGCTGAGTTTTGATTTTGACTTGAAATTTGCACAAAAATTATTTTCAAAACAACAATACAGTAGAGCTGATCATTTACTTTTAAACAATTTCTGTCTGAAACATTTTTTGTATCTCCTATTTAGATTCATAAATACATTTGTGAAAAATATGTCAGTGTTTACTGTGCCTCTGTTGTGAACATTTCATAATTTTGTATAGCAGCACTAAATGATACATTTCTCTTTTGATAAGATCTGTTTAATGTCACAATGAGAAAAGGTAAACAGTTATAGTGTGTTGCATTTTTTTTTTGGGAAAAAAACTGAAAATATACCATCATATATTGTTATCATGACATAAAATACCATATATTGTGATAGTAGTTTTTTTCTGTATCGCCCAACACTATTAGATGGCTTCAAATAGAGAAGAACTCAGTGCAGAGCCTTTCCCCCCTTTTTGAGTAAGGAATGGTGGACAAATTTTAGGATTGAAAATGGATTAGGCATATGTTGAGGGCAGTCAGGACGAGATTAGGAGGAGCAAGTTTGCGTACCTACATGTTGTTGGCTCGGATCATTGACTTCATGCCGTCAGTATGGGACAGTGGATTCAAACTTTGGGTTGGGAATGCAATGAGGTGAGAACGATTTGAGGGGAATGAAATGAAATCCTTCTTCCACTTGCAAACTCAGTTCACGCTACCACCAAAAGATATGTTTACATACCTACAAATTAGGCACTATATTCAGACTCACATAGAAAGGGACAATCTTAAAAGAGAACCTACAAGTGTGGAAAAATATTTCATTATGGTAACTGCACAATTTGTCTACTAAGAACCATATTTCACATATATATATATATGACAGCTTAACTGCTGACATGCCTGATAATACATATAAAAGAGAAAATGGGAACTTGAAGTGAATGTGATAATAGAGGAAAGAACATGGAAGACATGTGCTTGAATTTCCACTGGGGTATCACTAGTAATCCTTGGAAAGAATTTGACAAGAAAACGAAAATTACATTTTGGTAAAGACCCAAAATCCACATTGTGTTGGATAAACTGTGGAGCTATTGGTGATCACTCACATGTCTAGGCGGCGCTTTGAGGCAGACATTTTCAGTGGACCTATTCTTAACTTGGTTGATTTTTTCCCCAGCCCTAATCCAGCGTTCTCTTTTTTGTTTTAGAAGTGACGTGGCGCCAGCTACGCTGAGGGGTTTAGGAGGCTGGTCTGACTGAAGTGAGCTGTTGATTATTCTCTGTAATTTAGAAGAGATTTCACAATAGTTTTGAAATAGCTAGTTGCTGGTTTCAACTGCTGAACCAAATCTGTAATAGTTTTTTGATTCACTTTTTAGTCGTTATGGGGACTATTATACTGTCTTATAATTTGTAATAGTCTGCTAACTCTGAAATTTGCACAAAAGACAAGAATAAACTAAAATTACTCAATATTGTCTAGAATAAAAAAAAAATAAATCTTGGCGCATCCGCAGGTAGAGGAATCGCAGCTCGACTAGTTTCCCCTGTGACCTGCCTGTGATGTCATCGTAATTTGCATGTTCTGGATTCGTATCCACAGCAGTGGAGGCGTATTCACAACCGAGGAGTCGTATTCGCCAGAAAACAATCCACATACACACAATTTTGATTCGTACTGTTGACATTGTTAACATTTTTACTGTTTTATTTTACATTTTACCTGTTTTGCATTTCATTATAGATGTGTTGATGTAGGTGTTATTATGTTAACCTAATATAACCTGATGAGTAATGCTTTTGACATTTTTGCTATCTTTCCTACTCTTTTCCCAGACACGAGAAAGTTAATATGTTTAGTTTGTTTATCTGAGAAGTCTAGTTCCTGTTCGTCAGAAATCCGGTTTTCAAAAGTTCAAGAACGATCTAGTATACTGGGAGAATGTAATCTGATTTTGTACCTCACGGGAGGACAGAGGCGTTTCCTGTTGTTTTGAATAAAAAGGCTGTGTGGGCAAAAGAGCACACACACATATTGGATGACACTGCTTGGGTGATATGCAATTGTGTGACCAGAGATCTCTGTAATAAATAACCTTGCAAGGACCCTCTTCACAAGAATCTCATCTTTGATTTATTTGAACACGCAAAAGATTACAAAAATAAAGGTAATCTTTCAGTACTCACAAGAAAAAAATTCACACACACAGTTTTGACACGCGAACACACGAAACATTACTATTACGGATATGAATCGTTTATCATGGATACGAAACTTTATCACGGATACGCTTTCGTTTTTTACAGATGCGCCTTTTTGACAGTGATCTTACTCCATATAGTACAGGCAGCGCCCGGCTTCTTGTTTCTGATTTGGACCTCACCCTGGTCAGTGGTCACAAACCCCACACTGTAATGTCCAGTGTCCGATCACTGGTGAACTATTTTTAGAACATTCATGGGCTATTCAAGTTGTTCTTAGGGGATATATGTTGGCCGCAGGCACCACGTTGGTGTGTGTGGCAGCTTATATCCTACTTCTGCCTGGTTCCTACCTCTATTTGTGCTTGCGCATGACTACACACTACAGTCCTGTTTTTGTTTTAATTCCTCATTAAAAAAAACAAGAAGAAAAAAAGAGCATTCAAGCAAGACGTTTTCTTTCATGAGATTGTAGGATGAAAGTTGCAGCTGTCGTGGACTCAATGCAGCAATGGGGAAATGCCAGTATTTTGGCTCTTTAGAGCTTTAACTTTGACAGCACTAAAATTCATTAATAAAGCGTTAATAAATGTAGTTTAGCGTTTAGAAATTTAACTCAGTTAACTTGGTGTGCAGCCAAACTTGGAGGAGTCACTGGTGCGAAGATGAATAAACATGGACTATAAGTCCCTTTACTTTCTGATTTACTTGCTTAATGCTTGTTGGAGAATTCTAAAGCAACATATTGTTAGAAAGAAAAAAGGAAGGAAGACAGAAAGCCGAACTAAGAATTACAAATTTTGAATTATGTTTTATGAACTGAACTACTTCATTTAAAAATTAGTCAACTGAACTTTGAACTAGCTTGCATAGAAAATGAACACTGGCCGCGACCAAAATTACATCATACAGGGTGCATAAACATTTTGCAGTGTAGGCACGGCCAGTGTAGTAGCCTACTCTAAGTGGAGATATTTTATAGCGTTTGAGTGAAGTCAGATGAAGGAAATATTTGTTTCCTCACAAGATGTCTTGATTTTAGTTTGAATCGACAAGAAAATTGTTTGCTGCTATGCACAATGTTACTTAAGGAAATAGGAAGTGATGATTGAGAGCCAAATGGCCGTTCGTTATCAAGTAAAAGGTTTTATTTTCTCATTTGTGTCCATAATGCTCTTCAAGCCAAAATACATTTTATCCAAATATTTGATTATTTGCTAGAATTTTCAGTCAGATACTCTAGTAATAAAATATTTAATAGCTGCATCCCTATAACTACCCCGCTATATTGCCCTATTTCTATTATATAATTTAACTTAACTTACTCAGTATTGTCTAGGAGTCGCATCCGAGTGCGGCAATCTATTAACCTTGTCATAAAAAGTGTTTTAGTATGGTATTGGTATTATTTATTGAAACACAATTAATACAATGCTTTTTTCCTCTATATTTCATTCAGTCAACATCCTTTTGATGTTCGGTAGTCAGACATATGTGACTTAAATACTATTCAAATGAATAAATAGCATTTTTGCCCCAATAATCAGTAACAATGTATTAGAAAAACAAATTCTAACTTACAAGAATGAGGAAGATGGTTGCTGCCTCTGGCTGCCCGTTATGCTGAAGACTGCCTGACAGGAAGTATGACTCAACTAGTGTGTTGAAGAGAATAACTATTCTGCCCTTGCAACACTAAACTCTAGAAATTTTGTTGAGAATTGATGTTGATCTTTTGCAACCACACCCCCCCCCCCCCCCACACACACACACACACGTTTTTTTATGTACTTATTTGGAAGACTAAAATAATGAATATTACAAAACAATTTTATTCATTTATTTAACCAAGTAAAAGCTGTGAGATATAAAAACTATTTTTCAAAAAAGTATAATGCTGGGTATGCCTTTTGCTCAACAAAAATAGAAAGTTCAGTGTCTTTTATAATAAAAGTTTAAGCTTTAAATTTGGAGTTAAAGCAAATTAAAGCTTTAGAGCTTTAACTTTGACGGCACGAAAATTCATTAAAGCGTAAATTTAACTCAGTTAATTCTGTGTGCAGCCAAACTTGGAGGAGTCACTGTTGGGAAGATGAATAAACATGGACTATAAGTCCCTTTACTTTCTGATTTACTTGCTTGATGCTTGTTGGAGAATTCTAAAGCAATTTGCAGACTTGCAGAGCCAAATTCAAATAGCATATTAGTTGTACACCTTTGGCAAACCAAGTGTGTTGCTCATAAACAGAACTAACAAGCATCAACCACACGGGTGGCAGCGGCGTCTTCCTGCCGTTTCCTGGGGCGCTTGGGGAGTGCTGTGCTTGGGTGCTCTCCCTGGTGTTCGGAGCGGCGCCTCCGTGGTCCATCTCCCCGATGCGGTCCGGGGCGTTGGGCCTCTGGGGTGCTTCGTGGTTCCCTCTCCCCAGTGTTCCGCCCTTTCACACGGCGAGAGGTGGGGTGGGCGCCGGTGCCCAGGGATGCGGTTCGGGGCGAGTGGGCCTCCGTGGATTTCTCTCCCCTTCCCCTTCCTGCCCGTCCTCCTCCGCCTCCCGGTCCCTTCTCCCTCGTCGCCATCCGTCCTCCTCCGCCTCCCGGTCCCTTCTCCCTCGTCGCCATCCGTCCTCCTCAGCCCCTTGTCATCTCCTCCCATATTTCCCCTCCCTCCCTCCCCTGTCCGCCATCCTCCCCTCCCCTGGTACTCCTTGCCTGGCCCGGGCAGGGCGGGTGTGGGTGTTGCGGCATGCCCCGCTCCAGTAAGCCTTTCGGCGCCCCGCAGTGGTCTAGGATGGGGGATGGGGAGGTACTAGGGACGGGCGCGCCTCCTGCCCCCCGCCGAGTTGGGAAGGGCCCTACTGGTCGCTCCTCTTAACTCACTTCTTCACTTTGCTCAATACACTTCGTAAATAGACCCATAGGGAACATAACACATTTCCTGGTGGGTAGGGTGGAGACACCATCTTTGCCCTGCAACTGGTGGGGTGGGGAGCTATCGGTTGGGGCAGACCGCAATGCTAGGCAGTGCTGTGGTCTCCCAATCTGTGTCCCCGCCCCACTACCACGTCCCCCTATTTTTTTTATGCACCACACACACACACACACACACACACACACACACACACACACACACACACACACACACACACACACACACACACATTCATTTTTTGGGATGCGGGTGGATCGGAGTAGGGGAAAAATCACTTCCCTTTGCTTTATCTCACTTTCTCCCAATTTTAATGCACCACACGCACACACTTATATATACACTGGGTGGGGTCAAATTCACGTTGTAAGAGTAGAGTTCGCCAGTCCACGAGCTGGTCAACTCAGTAACAGGGTTAGGTTTTACTAGGTATGCTGGCGTGACGACTGGGACCTTTCCCTGCCAGGGTTTTAGGGTACTGCCCTTCCCCAGTGCTCCCTCCTCTCCTTCCCTCCCCAGTGTTCCGCCCTTCCACACGGCTGGAGGTGTGGTGGGGACGGGTGTCTTGGAGTTTCCTCTTGCACAGTATTTATACTTAATTTTTCATAGATTGTAAATACAGGGAGATTATCACTCATGTATGTCTATTGTAAATATACTACTTGTTATTTCACTGTGTATGTTTGTATATATATTATCAAGGATTGAAGCACTGTGGGTAGTGATCCTGGTTGGTTGAAATATCATGGGGCATAGATCAGCAATTTCCATGTAATTCTTTGGTTTGGTTTTGTTTTATTGAACATATAAACATGAAGAAAACACTAAACACATTACAAGTATAAAATATAAGTTGAAGTAAAAACGAAAAACAATAATAGAACGAAAGTAAAGAGTGTATTTGTTCAAAAGGGGTAGGAGGAAGTTAAAAACTTATCTAGTCCTACCACTTATTCGCTTTATGTAGATACAATAAGATTAATTATATTTCAACAAAAGAAAAGGCACTTTAACATACGTACATTTGCCAGCAACATATGTACATGAAATTCATAGGCATATACCATAATACAATTATAAATCATATCCTCATACTCACATATAGAATTTTCATTACACTCATACCGATACATCCAAAGAAATTACAGCATATATACAATTCTAACAGCTCATGTCTTATTTTAGTTATTTTTTTATTTTTTTACTTTCCTTTTTAACATTTTTTTTTTATTCAGCAAGTGACTGACATCTTTTCAGGTCAGTTCCTAAATGATTCTACAAATTAACACCTTTTACAAAAACACACCTTTGCTTAATATTTGTTCTTGTTTTAATTTTTTTGTAGACACTGGCACCCCTTATGTTATAAGGACTCTCTAATTTCAAACAGCTTCTGAGTACTGTGGCAGAGTAGATGTTGTGTACTTTATACATTATTTGTGCTATTTTAAACTCAACTAAGTTGTAAAATTTTATTGTATTTGATTTAATAAATAGAGAATGAGTTGGTTCTGTACAGACGCTCCCCAACTTACGAACGAGTTACGTTCCGAGCGATCGTTCGTAAGGTGAATTTGTTCGTAAGTTGCTTCAGTGCTATATTTTGTATTATAATTTATGTTTAAAGAGAATACGTACAGTACTGTACTACGTATGTTAGAGAGAGAGAGCGAGAGACACACACAGTATGTACATGTACGTAATAAGATAAATAAAATGAAGTTTAACTTACTTTTGGAAGATGTACTCGATGCTTAAGGAGAGGAGGAGGAGGAAGAGGAGGATTTTATATCATGAGAGGTTCTTCGTCGTCGCTGGAATGGGCTTCAAAAGTTACTTCCTCCTCCGTAACTTCAATGTAGGAAGAAGTTGAGGGTCGCGGAGAAGAAGATGAGGGTTGATGAGTATCTTCCTTGGAGGATTTACTAGAAACTGGCCGAAAGAAGCGATCTAACTACGATTGCACAGTTTTCTTTTTTTTTCATCATAAATGATGCGGTAGCACTGTATGGCATCATTCAATTGATTTGCAACCTTTGTGCAACGTTCAATATTTGGGTCTTGCTGCTCGAAGAGTGCGATGGCTTTATCTATGAGCGACAGGCGTTTCTTCTTCTTCCCCCTCCTCGACACGTTGCTGAGCCTCCAATGCTGGGTGAGCTCTCACAGCGCCAAGCGTCGGTATTAGCGGCGGAAAGAAGCACTACAGTACTCGGAAAAAGGTGCGCAATAAAAAATCTAACTTACAGCATCTCTTTCCGAACATTTTTTGACATGCGCGCATGCGACATGTTCGTATGTACCGTTGTTCGTAACTCGAATGTTCGTAAGTAGGGGAGCGTCTGTATATTTTGATCGATTAATAATACTTTTGGCTCTTTTTTTGCGGTTTGAAAACAGGATCGGTATTTGTTTTATATGCGTTTCCCCAGATTTCCACACAATAGGTCAGTAATAATAATAATCTATATAATGTGTATAATAAAAATGTAGCCGCAAGGGGGCACAAGCCAGTCAGTGTCTTCTTGTGCCGGTCCCAAGCACTAATAAATACAGACTGTGTCAGGAAGGGCATCCGACGTAAAACTTTGGCCAAATCAAACATGCAAATCAAATATATGACTTCCATACCGGATCGGTTGAGGCCCGGCTTAACAACGCCATCGGTGCTGTTGACCTACAGGTGAGGGTGCCGGTGGAAACTGGAATACTGTTGGTCGAAGAAGGAGAGGAGGAAGGTTTGTTCGTAGGAAGAGAAGAGGACCACCAAGAGTCTAAGACTGAGAGTAGGGACTTTGAATGTTGGGATGATGACAGGAAAAGATAGAGAGCTGGTTGACATGATGCAGAGGAGGAAGGTGGATATACTATGTGTTCAGGAGAGCAGGTGGAAAGGGAGTAAAGCTAGAAGTTTAGGAGCAGGGTACAAGTTGTTCTATCATGGTGAAATAGGAAGAGAAATGGAGTAGGAGTTATTGTGAAGGACGCGTTTGTTAGGAACATCCTGGAGGTAAAAAGAGTGTCAGATAGAGTGATGAGCCTGAAACTAAGAATCAAAGGTCCGTCCGTCCGTCTTCTTACGCTTATCCGGGGTCGGGTCGCGGGGGCAGCAGCTTTAGAGGGGAAGCCCAGACTTCCCTCTCCCCAGCCACTTCAGCCAGCTCCTCCGACGGGACCCCAAGGCGTTCCCAGGACAGTCGAGAGACATAGTCTCCCCAGCGTGTCCTGGGTGGTCCCCGGGGTTTCCCGCCGGTAGGACATGCCCGGAACACCTCCCCAGGGAGGTGGAGGAGAAGAATTGAAGGTGTGATGATCAATGTTCTTAGTGGGTATGTGCCACAGGTAGGATGTGAGCTGTAGGAGAAGGAGAACTTTTGGTTGGACTTTGATGAAATGATGCAGAGCATCCCTAGAAGTGAGAGTTGTCATTGGTGCAGACTTAAATGGACACATTGGTGCAGAAAACAGAGGTGATGAGGAGGTGATGGGCAAGTTTAGTATCCAGGAGAGGAACGCAGAAGGACAGATGGTGGTTGACTTTGCAAAGAGAATGGAAATGGCTGTTGTGAATACTTTCTTCCAGAAGAGGCAGGAACATCGGGTGACCTACAAGAGTGGAGGTAGGAGTACACAGGTAAACTACATCTTGTGTAGACGGTGTAATCTGCAGGAGATCAGCAACTGTGTGTAGGATGACGCTGGTGATGAGGAAGACAAAGACGGCAAAGGCAGAGCAGAGGATGAAATGGTGGAAGCTGAAAAAGGAAGTGTTGTATGACTTTCAGGAAGGGGTTGAGACAGACTCTGGATGGTCAGGAGATGAGAGAGACAACTACAGCAAATGTGATCAGGGAGACAGGTAAGACAGTCCTTGGTGTGTCATCTGGAAGGAAAGGGGATAAGCAGACTTGGTGGTGGAATGAGGAGGTACAGAAGTTGATCCAGAGAAAGAAGTTAGCTAAGAAGAAGTGAGACACTGAGACGACTGAAGAAAGTAGAAAGGAGTACAGGGAAATGCAGCGTAAGGTGAAAGTAGAAGTGGCAAAGGCCAAACAAGGGGCTTACAATGACTTGTATGCTAGGTTGGACGATAAGGAGGGAGAGGCTGATCTATACAGAGTGGCAAGGCAAAGAGACAGATGGGAAGGACGTGTAACAGGCTAGGGTAATAAAGGAATAATGTAATAATGTTTTCCTAAATACTTACAAAAAAAAAACTTGTGTTGTTTTGCATTTTAAAATTCTTAACTCTTTGACTGCCAAGCGTTTTCAGAAAAGGGATGCTGTGGATGCCAGCTGATTTAAGCATTTTGACTGATCTTTCAAGGTCCACAGAAAATGTTGTGTTTGGACTATGGAAACACACATACTACCAAATGAAAGATTGAACTCTCATCTTTCTGATGAAAGATGTTTGTTTGTTTTGATTGTTTCTACATTATTCCGTTTTTCAGTAATCAACAATAGAAAATGGTTAGTTTCACCCAAATGCTCTGTTTTGGACCAAAATACGGAGAAATCAAGCTTTTTGTGAAACGATATTATTTCATGCACTCTAGTGAATTTGACACCTTTTTTTTTCCATGAATGATGCCACAACCACCTAAACAGTGCTTTACTTCTGTAAAACACTACCACTAACAATGAAAAAGTGTTTTTTGATAGCAAAATACGTTTATTTACATTCAACAGTGTAACAATTTGACAAAACAATTTGGCAAACTATTTACAAATGTGTGCAACTGTGGTACTATTTACAATTGTGTGGATGTTTCAACTACAGTTTTTCTTTTTGTGTAACACTCCCCTGCGTGCAAGTGGACGCAGCAGGATTTGCGCAACAGATTAGTTTCACTGCGATTGCCCCTTCGCGTGCAGACGCTACACTTCCTTGCCGGCCTTTTTTTCCGGGGAATAGCAAGTATATACTGCTGTGTGTGTTTGGCCATGTTCCCATCAAGTCTACTCTCAGGATCATGATACGGTGACCTGGTGTTACGTCTGGCTTCCTCATGTCCTTCAGTTCCTATACCGGGTGGTAGATGTTCTGATCCATCTTATCCACTACATTCATGGTGGAATCGTAGTCCAGAACCAGTGTCTTCTCCGTGATCAGACTGTACCCACTCCTCCAATAAATATGCATTGGACTCGGGGTACTCTTCGTCGTCCGATTGAACGTCCGCCTGTGCAGAAGTGCTCGGTTGTGCACCGCGTTTTCCGGCGTTAGCATCGCTAACCGGTGAGGCTTTACGACGTGCTCATAGCCGCCGCGTCAACGCTTCCAACTTCGGCATCAACCTCGGAGTCACCATCATCATCATCGTCGTCATCAATGTGCTCTTTAGCATTGGTCGATGCTTTTCGTCTTTGAAAAAAATGCTCAAGCGTGAGCTGCTTGCAACCGGTCGCCATTTTCGCTTCCTCAGCCATTGTCCCCTCAACACTCTAGCTCCGCCTCACGTCTTCTACTGACGCCTACCCAATCTTGTCCAAAGAGAGTCATCGCTGCCATCTATTGCCCAAAAATAGTCATTATACTAACTAGATCTGCTTGATACTTTCAGCACAGCTTCCAAAAAAAAACATAGTGAAGGTCTTTTAACGTCTTTGGCAGTCCTCATTTGGATTTTACTAAACGTTATTAAACGTTTTTGGCAGTCAAAGAGTTAACTGCCATATATTTCGTGTTATTTTCATGACAAAATAAAAATCGTAGAGGTACTAGCAATGGGAATTTGTTTTTATTATATTGTAATTGTATTATTTACTGCCATAAATTTCAGTTTTGTTTTAGGTCTATGCCAGGGGTAGGCAAGTTCGGTCCTAGAGAGCCGCAGTCCTGAATGTTTATTATGTCTCCCTTCTCGAACACAGCTGAGAGGCTCCTGCAAAACGTAATTATGAGCTGATGATTTGAAACACCTGGGTTGCAGGCAGGAGTCACCGAAAACATGCAGGACTGCGGCTCTCTAAGACCGAACTTGCCTATCCCTGGTCTATGCCAAGTACTGTGCGGCTGGAACACCTAAATACAAACTAAATAATACCACTGCTACCTACCTACACTCTTGAGATCAACACTGTATCCAAATGAATTAAGGGCTTGATGAGAAAACAACATGATCAAAGACTTACTTTTATTTAATAATCTGCATTAACACAATATACCAAATATTTATTTTTATCAGCTATAGTTTCACAGAAGAACAACAGGTCCTGAGTGTTGTGGAACTTGAATTTGAAGACCTCCAGGATTTCTTCTTTTTCGTGGTTCTTTCAGCTCAGTGGCCTCAGCCTGTTCCTCCTCCCCCATGCACAGAACTTTGGGCAGGTCCACTCTGGCAGAGAAGAGTTTGTGATTGGCCTTATCCCACTTTGCTGCATTTCTGCAATCGACACAGAGAGCGAGAGAGACAGAGACAGACAGACAGACAGAGAAAGAGACAGACAGACAGAGAGAGAGAGATTGAGAGAGAGAGAGAGAGAGAGAATGTCTTCCTGTACCGCAATGGCTATGAAACCAAAACAAAAAAACTCAAATGGGACTAACACAAAATTAAAATCTGACTTTATTGTCATCCACGTTCCTTTTCCTCAGCCAAAACACTGGCAACACCTCACCTCACAGGAGGGCTTTTAAAGAGTCTGTCCAGTGAGGAGACAGCTTTCCATGGTTTAAAAAAAATGATTAGGCAATTAAAAAAAAAAAAACTAAACTAAGCCTTTGTAGTATCAACTCCCAAGGTCAAAGTTTTCCATTAGGACAATACACTACCACTGCCGCAAAAGTGACATGTCCATCTAAAAAAATATCTAAAAATCAAAAACTTGGATTGTGTATGTCGGAGTTAAGTATTTTGTTGATGTAGTTTTGAGCTTGCTTTGAGTGAATTAACTTACAATAGTGAAGCCATAGGGAGCATCCAAAACATTGTAGAAGGCATTCTTGAAGAAAAACATAGCAAATGTAATGCTGATTTCTTTAACATACATTAAATTACACCAAGCAAATAATAGTTACTACCATCAACATGACGATGCCACAGTCAATCCCAAGATAGTCCTGGAAAACCCTACAATGTCCAAAAAGAAGCTGTGTCAGTTTTGTTGTTGTTGGTGGTTTTTAAACAGTATTTAACTTTTTAACTATGCATACATTATAAATACTTCTTACTCTTACCGGTATTTGTAATCCGGTTTTCTCAGTCCACTTGCCAGGATTCAGTGACTGGGAAAGGTTTCTAAAATAGAAAAGACAATTGCATTAATGCTAAATAGTCAATAAAATGATCAATACGAGGACATTTCATTCAGTACAGGCACTACTGGCTCCAATTCGGGACACACCATCCATGCATTTCAATCCATGCAGTCACACTCCCCACATGCATTTAACAGGCTTTTTATGGTGCCTGTTGCTATGCTCAATTGTTGGTATAAATTAATTGGTAACTATGATTTCATACATTTATATTGCACCATGAAAAGGCTCTCACAGATCAGAACATGATCTACTTAAAACCCAATAGTAGACCTCCCAAAAGCACACAAAAGCGTTTTTGGACTTCAGCAGTTCCTACATCTCTTGATCACCAAATCAAAGTGGGGCTTGAGCACATTTGGAGTTGAGAAAGTCTATGTCTCGCTGTCTTGGTTTCAAAACCTACAATTGCGGTTAGTGACATTTAAAGTTGACATTGTGTGTCATCACGTGACAAGACATAACAAGACAACCCAACCACAATACTCTCAAATAGATAACAAACAACCATTCATCCATCCATTATCTGAACCACTTTTGCATTTGATACAAATTTCCCTCATGTTACAGTAACCATCACTTACAGAAAGCAGGAAATGCTCAGGTTTCCACACAGGAATGACAATGGCATCTCTGATTGAAGCATCATTCTAACGACAAAAAAATTCAAAAGCAAACTGTTAAAATACACAAGAACTCTAATTTGAATAAAATCAGTAAGGCATGTTGCACATACAGGTAAGCTTGCAAGTGGGTTGCATGATGCTGGTGGTCGCCAGCTTGCTACAGCATAGCGGTCAGCCATAGCGTAGCTGTGACGTCTTGTCACACATAGGACAATGAAAATGTCCTCCAGCTCTGCAATTCAAATTGCAGCGGCAGATCTTCTTATCTAAAAGAAAGCCAAGAAAAAGTTTAGATTATAAATTATAGAAATGATTAAAAAAAAAAAAACATGACAAAATTGTGTGCATGTGAGTGATTGTATTTTTAATCTGAAACGTAAACATGGACATAAATGTTGGTTTATAAAAATCTTTGGGTGGGGCAAAGGGGCCAGTGAAACAAATGGCAGCATGCTGTGCAGCGTTCTACTGCAGGCTTTCCAACGGAGGGGAAAATTGAATGGTGCATCTGAATTTTTATTTATTTTTTTAAATATTGGGGGTTATGTGTTTCAATTAAGAGTACTTGAACTTTTTTTTCTAATTAATTTATGCAACGTACATCATCACCATCACTTTTTACTGATAAGGGGTTAAAAGTGACCTATATGCAATAAATACATTATTAAACCTTTTGGTGCTGTATGTTTTTAAGTACTTACTACAGAGCTAGATAAGAAAGCCATATATTCAGTTATAATAAAAATAACTCAATAAAGTATCCTCTCTACTGCTGACTACAGCTAAGAGTGCTACGCTATATTGACCAGCCTGTCTTGGTACTGGCGAGAGACTCAACTCAAAAACTCCAATAACGTCAGAAAATGTTGCTAGATTTTTCGCTAGTAGCCTCTGACAAAAGGTCACCAAGAAGATTTAGCGAGAGTCATTGGTTATTTGTCGTCATCAGTGCAAGTTGATTGGAAGTCGACAACCTCGCCGAATAGGTTAACAATTCTAGTTTACAGCAGTTATACTGGCGACCAACAAAAGAAAACATGCTGTGCATACCAAAAAATCCGCAACTCACCTATCTATAATAACAGAGAACCACTAAATGTCAGTCGTCGTCGTTTCAAGTACTAGTGGACTTTTTCTTCTTTGAATTGTAATTAGTGGTTAGTAAATAAGATTACTGTGCGTTGCCGCCACCTATCGGACTGGATGCGTTATACATCACTTCCCGTCCTCACAGTTGAGGCGTCCTGACAGGAGAGTCTGCACCGGAAGCAACCTCACAGGGGGAGAGCTGCAGCCTCTCGCATCTCCTTTATCCGCGCTTGCCATGGCTGCAGGTCAGCTAACAAGTGCCATTAGCTAGTAGCTATATTCTCTGCGTCTCATTTGCGTTCCCTGGGTGGTGGGAGATGGGGGGCGGGGCGATCGCCTATCCTTTCTTTTATTTCGATGTTCGAGATTGTGGCGTAATTTCGATTGATTTCGATAAAACACCGAAATCGTGACACCCCTAATATATATATATATATATATATATATATATATATATATATATATATATATATATAACTATTTATCAACCTGGGTTTTTCACACAGTTTAGAATTGGCATTAACATTAACAGGTGTAAATCTAAAACATGACTTTTCTAGCCTTCTTTGATTCAAAATCATCAATGACATCATACAAAAACTGTTGAGCAACTGTTTGATTGATGCTGATGATGACAACCCAATAGAGCTGCTTCTGTCACATAGTGGACCTCAACTACGTCTTATAATAAGCTGAATAATAACACACTAGAAATTATTTAAAAATATATATCACATGTAGCTTGCAAAATGTCATGTCAGAAGTTATTTAACTTGGCAACTAAGTCCACATCAGCCAGATGTCTGTGTTGTTTTGCAAACACACTACACACTAAGCTAGGTTGCCTATGGGTGAAATAAGTTCCATCACATGATGCGGCTTTATTACAAAATGAAATGAAAAAGTTATTACATTTTGGACGTTTATTACAAAATGCACGGTTATTACAAAATGCGGCTCAACACACCTGATGGCTTCTTTTCCATTGTACTTTTGATCCAAAAGCAACATTTGAGACAAGGCGACTTCAGCCTCCAGTCGCCACTCTCGACAGCATAGCTTGGCAACGCCGGCTGTTCACCTGTCAGTCATGTGACGTAAACAAGTTTGACTGTCCCTTGCCCCCCTCCCCTTTGCTTACCTTCGCACACTCCCCCCGCAGTTGTTGACGTGATGCGGCTAAAGCATACATGAATGAAGGTGTTTTTTTTTCCTTCCTTTCGGTTTTTCCTTTCAGGGGTCGAATCAGTTGTCTCCTTCTAACCCTGTCCTCTGCATCCACTGCTGTCACACCAACTACCTTCATGTCCTTTTTAACTACATCCATAAACCTCCTCTTTGATCTTCCTCTAGACCTCCTGCCTGGCATTTGGAAACTCAGCATCCTTCTGCCAATATACTCACTATCTCTCCTCTGGACATGTCCAAACCATCTCAGTCTGGCCTCTATGGACTTTATCTCCAAAGCCTCTAACACAGGGGTGGCCTAGTTTGGTCCTCAAGAGCCACTATCCAGCCTGTTTTCCTCCTTTAGCGCAGCTGAATGTAATGATCAGCTCATTAGCAAGCTTTGCAGAAGCCTGATAACGATCCTGATCATGAATCAGGTGTGTTAGTGGAGAGAAATAGGCTGGATAGTGGCTCTCGAGGACCGAACTTGGCCACCCCTGCTCTTACATGTGCTGTCCCTCTGATGTACTTATTCCTGATTCTATCCATACTGTTCACTCCCAAAGAGAACTTCAGCATCTTCATCTCTGCCACCTCCAGCTCTGCCTCCTGTCTTTTCCTCAGTGGCACTGTCTCCAGACCAAACAACATTGCTGGTCTCATCACAGTTTTATAAACCTTTCCTTTCATTTGACCTGAAACTCTTCTATCACACATCAAACCAGACACTTTTCTCCACCCGTTCCAGCCTGCCTGCACACGCTTCTTCACTTCTTTTCCACACTCTCCATTGCTCTGGACTGTTGACCCTAAATACTTAAAACTCCTCCACCTTCTTGGTCTCATCTCCCTGTAACCTCACTCTTGCACTTGGGTCTCTCCCATTCACACACAGATACGCCGTCTTGCTAAGGTTAACCTTCATTCCCCTCCTTTCCAGGGCAAACTTCCATGCCTCTAGCTTCTCCTCCACCTGTTCCCTGAGCTCACTACAGATCACAATGTCATCTGCAAACATCATAGTCCATGGAGATTCCTGTCTAACCTCGTCTGTGATCCTGTCCATTACCATAGAGAACAAGAAGAGGCTCAGAGCTGATCCCTGATGTACCCACCTCCACTTTGAACTGCATTGGCTTCCGGTCCACTTGAGATGTGAATTTAAGG
>NC_135442.1:24207491-24209991 GCF_051991255.1 Vanacampus margaritifer
CAATATATCATTTTATGGGCACAACCCAACAGAGATACTAGCTGTTGGCTGGAACTAGAACATAAGGATTTTAATAACCTCAGACTTTTAGATTTACTCTTTATTAAAACATCGATTAAGCGACACAATTGTTTTAAATACCCAATGATTTCCGCCACCCTGACTGCCTGGTGGAAGGCACTAGAAATTACAAAAGCCCAATTGGAGCCCTGCGGCTTTCTCCCATATGGCATAACCCCGACTTTCAACTTTTTTTTTTTTTCCTAAGGAGAGCTCAGTATTGTTCATTCGATTTGACATCATCATTGCTCTCCTTTTTAAAAAACAAAATAAAAATAAATTTAAAAAAAGTTTTTTTTTTTTTAAATATATATACATATACACACATATATATATATATATATATATACATATACACACATATATATATATATATATATATATATACACACTTTTTTTGTGTATGTGGGTGAGTACGTGTAAGTGCGTGTGTGTGTGTGTGTGTGCGTGCGTGCGAGCGTGTGTGTATTCATCAGTTCACCTAAAGCCCATTAAAAAAAATCCCATACTAATAATATAATATAATAATAAATTGCCAAATGCAGAAACATCAATGCAAGTTATCACGATGTAGTGGCTCTCGCTAACAGACAGAATTAAGTAACCAGAATTAGGTTAAAAAATTCTATATACGTAGACCATGTTTCTATAAATTTTGATATTTGGTTTTTATTTGAGGCAGATATTTTTTCCATTAAAATGTGATTTATGAGGAGGTTAGACCATTGGTCGATATTAAGAGTTTGTTTATTTTTCCAGTTAACAAGAATTGTTTTTTTAGCGATAGTAAGGGCTACAAGTGTAGATTGAAATTGTTTATGTGGTAAGTCAGTTGTTGTTAGGTCACCTAGCAAACACAAGTTTGGAGATAAAGGTATCCTACAGTACGAAATAGCGGAAAGTTTTTCTAAGACTTTAGTCCAGAAATACATAACCGGAGTACATAACCATAAAGCATGAACATAAGTGTCTGTAGTGTTTTGTAAACATATAGTAATGTATGTTCTGTGAATAATTTTATATTGGATAAGTTGTAAATTTGTGTGTTTTGTCATTTTAAATGCGTTTTCACAAACTTGAATCCAAAAGTCAGATTCCGGTGCTATAGACAAGTCTGTCTCCCATTTCGAGATGGGTAAAGACATTTTATCAGTATATGAAAGTAGCTCATATATTTTTGAAAGTTTTTTTGTTGTTGTCGGAGAAAGCTTGTTAATATCTTTAGCTAAAACAGGCGGTTGGAGCGTACCCCGAAGTGTTGGAATTTTTTTCTTTATCATATTTTTAACTTGTAGATAATGTAAAAAATTTCCGTTTTTTATATTGTATTTTTGGAGCAAGGATGTATATGATATAAACATATTATCTGAGAAGAGATGGTGGAGATGTGTAATTCCTTTCTGCTCCCACACACCTAAATAAAACGGTTGGTTGTTAAGTTGAAAGTCGGGGTTATGCCATAGGGGAGAGAGCCCACAGGGCTCCACTTGGGCTTTTGTCAATTCTAGTGCCTTCCACCAGGCAGTCACGGTGGCGGAAATCATTGGGTTTTTAAAACAATTATGTCGCTTAATCGATGTTGTAATAAAGAGTAAATCTCGAAGTCTGAGGTTATTACAATCCTTCTGTTCTAGTTCCAGCCAACAGTTAGTGTCTCTGTTGGGTTGTGCCCATAGAACGATATATTGTAGCTGGTTAGCTATATAGTAGTACATACAATTTGGTGCCTCTAGACCACCTTTGGATTTACTTTTAGATAGACTAATCTTTTCTTTTTTTTTATTCCAGTAAAATTTTGTAACGGCTGAGTCCAACAACTGGAACCATTTAGCCGTAGGTTTAAATGGAATCATTGAGAAAAAAAAGTTTATTTTGGGTAAAACTTTCATTTTAATGGTGGCTATTCGTCCTATTAGAGAAATAGGAAGATTATTCCAGCGCTCCAAGTCACTATAAATGTTATCCAGAAGTGGAGAAAAGTTTAAATGAATTAAATCAGTTAATTTAGGTGAGATTTTTATGCCTAAGTATTTTAAATTACCTACAGGAAATGAGTAGTGTGGGTCCTGGCTTGCAGGGTTCCATGAATTTTCTGTAATAGGTAGAAGTGTTGATTTTGTCCAGTTAATAGAATAATCTGATAACTGTGAGAATTTAGTTATTAAGTTAAATACTTCCCCTAGCGAAGTAGCCGGCTTTTCTAAATGAAGTAAGATGTCATCGGCATATAGATTAATTGTATGTTCTGTTAACCCAGAGTGAATTCCTTGAATCCTTCTTTCCTGGCGTATGGCTAATGCAAGTGGCTCAATAAATATTGCAAATAATAAAGGGGATAGTGGGCATCCCTGTCTTGTGCCTCTCTGTAAAGTAAAGCTCTGAGATATAATCCCATTAGTAGTAACTGTAGCTTTAGGAGAATCATATAATACTGATACCC